>NC_062969.1:19244744-19261071 GCF_023119035.1 Salvia hispanica
CTCTCTTAGTTATTGAGAAAGGATATGCGTGCAGCGTGCGTGGTAGCTACTTACGGAGGAGAGCCAAATTGCGACTGCATATTGCAAGAACCTAAACTATTAGTTTTCCGTCTATTTAAATGTCAATTCAGCCACTAGATTTTTCCGTGTTAACTTCTTTACTTAGTGAAAAAAGCGGTCCATTTTTTTTTTTTTATATTTAAGTTTATAAATATACCACAACGCTTCAAAAAGTGTCTTTATTGTTAGTGTTCCAAATAAAATTAGATGATCCAAATGAAAGTGTCCTTAAAAAGGAAAATACTAAGTTAATTTGTCATTAATTTAAGAACACTTTTATCTCATAAATTGTTGTTATTTTTAAAAATTTTCAAACGCAAGTAATTGCATCTCGATTTTTGCATCCTCGAAAAAGTACTCCATTTGTCCATAAAAGATGCTTCACTTTTCTTTTTAGTTTGTCCTATAAAAGATATCACATTTCCATTTTTCAGAAAAAGTTATCTCTCACATTAATATAAAAATTATACTCCCTCTGTCCCATGTTACTTGCACTTTTACTTTTAGGCTCGCACAAATTCCTTACACTATTTATAGTTTTAGTTATAATTAATGCATTTAATTAATATGTTAGATTAAGTTAAGAGGTCCTTTATTAAGTGATTTCTCGTTACACTTAAAATTCTAATTTACTTATACTTAAAAATCAATCCCAAATTTACGGTCTAAAATGAAAGTGCGAGTAATATAGAACGGAGAGAGTATTTTCTTTTTCCACTTATCACACATAATAAAATCCCCTAAATCCATCTAATCCATCTATTCATGGAAGGACTTGGCTCTGATCTCTGTAACTTGTTTGTGACTCATATATCTATGTCTTCATTACCATCCTTTTCTGATCTTCTCGACAATGCTGAAGCTTGGGACATGTTTCAACATAAGAGGATATAAAAACAAAATTTTAAAGAACGTGACAAGAATTTCATTTACCCTGTTGTTTCTACACTTTGATCCTAAAACTACCACTTTGGTCCAATGCTTGCTCGAAGGTGGATCTAATCTTTGGTGTTTTGGGATGGTCAACCGATTGCAGACGGCTGAGCTCATCTAAGAATTGACAGTTTCTAGAATGTTAAATATGTCGGTTTGGTTCACTCAGCTATTAATATTTGGGGAGTAGGTTTTTCTATTAAGAGAAATGAGTTTTGCCATTTGTTTCCACACACATGGAAAATCCATAAACATACACATCAAATTTTGTTCACCGAAGAAGTAATCAAAGAATGCAGAACAAGCTTTTTCCTTGTTAAATGGATCGGTAAAGGGATTGTATATTCATTGATATGATAATTTTACATTGAGCACCATTATATAGGGACTAGGAAGGATTATACATGGTAAACCTAATTTACGTTAATTACATTGATCCATATCTTTTATAGTTAGTAAGAGATAATTACTCTAATCTTCCTTCAGATATTGCGTGATCTCCTACCAACACTCTCCCTCAAGTTAAGTAATGGGGTTGCCGATACTCAACAGGCATAATACTTCTGAAATGATTTCGATTTCACAGCCTTTGTCAGGATATCAACCAGTTGGTCTTCAGACTTGACATATTGGCATTTCAACAATCTTTGCTTCAATGTTCTCCTTTATTAAGTGTCTTCAGAACTACCTGGATCATTCTCCCCTAACTACCTAGTTAGGTATTGTAAAAGAATTCAGTCTCCAAGAAATTACAATTCATGGTGGTCACGACTTTTCTGGTGTTGGGATCAAAGCATCGGTATCCCTTGTGGTTTAACCCATACCCAACAAAGACACATTTGTTTGCACATGGAGATAGTTTGGTCCTCTCGTGTTTTGGAACATGAACATAGACGGTTTAGCCAAAAACTTTGGGTTGAAGGTTCAGGTGTTGGGGAATCTTGATCTGTTTGGATAGGATGTCGAGAGGGGTTATTTTATTTAGAATTTTTGTAGGCAGTCGATTCATGAGATAGACAGATGTGGCTATGCCTTCTGGCTAGAAATGTTTGGGGACTTTGGATTTAATCATCATGGCTCGGATTATTTCTATAATCGTCCCATTCTTTCTTTCAGCTACCTCATTCCGTTCAGGTGTACAGGGACAAGATGTTTGGTAAATCATTCCTTTTTCTTTACAAAAATGGGTCATAACACTATTCATGAATTCCCTCCCATTATCTGAACGAAGGGTTTTGACGGTGGTTTGTAACTGAGTTTGGATCATTTTAAAGAATAACGTAAATATGTCAACAACTTTAGACGTATATTTCAAAAAAAATAGATCCAAGTCATTATAGTGCAATCATCCACAAATATACATAGTATCGAAAACCACCCTTCCCACAATTGGTGCAGGACCCCATAAGGAAAATATGGAATTCATACGAGTGTTTGTATGTTTATATGATTGTTTGTGGCTCTTGGCCAAAACGCAAGTAAATATTAAATCCTTTACCTCCTTTAGCACCACCACTCCCCTTGATCATCGCCCCCCTTCTCCGTGCGTCGGACGAAGTTCCCGGCTCCTCGCACGTTGCCGCCGCCGCCGGATGGAGTCTCCCGGTGGATCGATGTTCCCTATCCGACTGTTCCCCCATGATTTTCGGCATCGATTTGTCGCTGCTGCCCATCCTCATTCACTTCCACGACCATTTTCGCTTGAGATTGAGATGTTCTCGCCTTCTGCTTTTCTTCCCACCTGTCCGGATATCCCAATTTTTTGAAGCAAGTTTCGTGTGTGCTTTTATTTTCCCCAATGGGAGCACCACAATTTCGATGTATCTTGCCGGTTCCCCGGTTGGCCGGTAGCTACGGGGCGCAATGGTCCACTCCAGTGTGGTGGGCGTTGGCTCTGGGCAGCGAATCCACTCTCGGTGTCCCAGATGATGAGTCGCCGGCATTCCCGTCGTTGGTTCCATGGTGAGTGGAGCCGATGTCGGTGGCATGATTCGACGTCGAGCCACCTCCGTCTTCACCCATCGGTAGGCCGCCTCGACTGATGGGTAGGGTTCCTCCTTGAGGATATCTCGTCGGATCGAATCGTACTACGAATTCAAACCTGCCAGAAACTTGAACAAACGTTTCTCATTTGAGTGGACTCTGTACTGTTCTACTCCCTTGTCGCAGCACGTAACGGGTTGCTTTTGGCAGCGGTCGATGTTGATCCATAGCTCATTCGGTAATATATTTCCAAGTTGAGATTGTGATTGCTTTCTCTTCCAGGTCGTAGATGAGATACTTATCTGCCTTGTTTTCAAACATTACGGCAAGGCTATCCCACAATGTCTTCGATGTCTGATGGTGTGCGAAGTTGGCGATGATATCATTCTCGATATTATCAACGATCCAAGAGAACACCACCAAATCGTTCTCTTCCCAGTCGTCGTATCCTTTACTCTTCTGCTCTGGAGGATCCTTCCTGGTGTGCGAGTATGCACCTCTTCCTCCTATTTTGACTTTCATTAGTCTCGACCAAAGTGGGTAATTCCTCCCATTCAGTTTGAATGCCACGGTGACATTCTTGCTATTCTTAAAATTCATGGTCTGTTCCATATCGGTTTTGGTATCATCGGTGCCTGACATGTTTCTGATGTGTAGGACTTGGTTTCTTGGTCTGATTTCGGGCTAAAAAAGGTCGGGAATGGTATTTTTTGGCTATGATGAAGGTTTTCTGAGCAAAAATCGTTCCTGCTCTGAAGCCATGTTAAATGGATCGGTAAAGGGATTGTATATTCATTGATATGATAATTGTCTTTGAGCACTATTATATAGGGACTAGGAAGGATTATATAAGGTAAATGATACGGAGACAACCCCGATAACGTCAACTGCAACACTTGGGAATGCAGGGGAGCCGGAGAATGCAGGGGAACTGGAGAGAGGGCGAAACGAGGAGGCGCCAGAGGCAAGTGCACCTGTGTTCGCGACGGAGGAGGAAGGCACGAGGCCGCGCGAAGGAAGGAGGATGAGCGAGAGAACTCGACGCCCACCAGTGAAGTATGGGGACTATGTTGCCCGTTGAGGAACAGAGCATGTTAGCAAGAAGTAGTTAGTTATTTTATTATTGACATTTGTTTTGGTTAGCTAGTGTTTTGGGTTTTGAGGCCCACGTGAACTTATTTTAATTAAATGTTGAGTCAAGCCCAATAAGCTCCTTTCCGGGTTTTCTTGGTGATTCTTTCCCGGATCGCAAAAGAGAGTCGAATCATCTAGGGTCCTTAGTATATAAAAGGGGATTGTGTTATGAATTGATCATCAAGAAATAACATATTTTTCCTCATTTTTGCATCGTTTATTTTCTGCAAACCCTATATCGGATTTGATCTCGGGGAAAGCCCGCGACGTCCATCGTTACCCCCTTCGCCGTCGACCTCTCGTCGTCGTCGGAATCTGGTTAAGGAATTGCATCCTTAACATTGGTGCTTTCATTGCTGCACTCATGACAACATCTCAGCCCGGAGTAGGGAGAACAGAGCCGATGTGCTCTCTTCCCGTGGTGACAACACCGGTGGTGTCCCAGTTGATGGATTCGCAGCCCTTGGATCCCGTGAAGACCATGCTGGAACATTTGGTGGCAAGCATGGCACGTTTTGAAGCGTGAATGGATGAGTTCGACCGCCGAGCACCCTCGATTCGCCACCTATCACGCCCCGATCCTGACCCGCCGTATACTACATCTCCGGTCAGACATTTAGAGGCTGCCATACCCACCCAGAACCCTACATCAGCAATCAGCGTGGCCATCCCCTCTCTACCACTCTCGGCGGCGGCCCCATTCCTAGGGTTTCACGAGGGTTCACGTCGTAATACTACTAGGCCCCCTGGGTTTACACACCCACCGCCTCAGCCCACCAACCGATTCACATCTGCGGAGTCGAGATCGACGTGGGACCTCCCGGTTAATTCCCGCACCGCAATAACAGGTGATGCGTGGGGAAATCGTGCCCCGCAGGACCAGCAGTGGCACACGTCGGGATCCTCTTGGGATCTGCCACCCGCACGTGCTTTTGGGAGCGCGCAGGCCGGGGACATGACTAAGGGATTAACGATGAAACTGCCGCGTTTCGATGGCTCTAACGCGGTCAGTTGGATATCAAGGGTACAATTCTATTTTGACCACTTTTTGCTTCCAGTAGACCATCGTTTACACTACACCCTGATGTTGTTCGACCCGCCGGTGGCGGAATGGATTTTTAATTATCGGGAGAGCAATCCGTCTGTCAGTTGGAGTGAGTTTTTGGATGACGTTCGTCGCCGCTTTGACCCTAAGTGCTTCGTGGATTACTTTGGCGTGATTGCGAAGTTATGTCAGACAGGATCTCTTGAGAATTACAATAATGAATTTGAGGGAATGCTAAATCGGGTTCGTGGAGTCCTTGAAAGCAGGCTGGTGACGCTATATGTGGAAGGCTTGCAACAACCAATTCGTAATCAGGTGAAGTTTCAATACCCCCCATCTGTGGCGGCGGCAATTGCGATGGCGTTAGAGTTCGAGGCAGCAACTGTTCATCAACCTGTGCAGCAGACAGCAACCACGGGAATCTAGAAGCCAGCATACGGTGGTGCACTCAGCAGACCACCCAGCCGCGTCGCAGGACAAGACGGCCACTGCACAACCGTCGTCGCGTAGAGCAGATTTTTCAAGGTTACCGGTGGTTAGAATATCAGCGGCGGTTAAGGCGGAACGCAGCCGATTGGGCCTTTGCTGGTACTGCCCAGAGAAGTGGATTCCCGGCCACGTGTGCAACAAAACTTTTCTAGCTTACATGGGCGTGGACGAGGAGGATCCAGTGCGTACAGAAGAGGAGGTACCATCTGAGGAGATTATTACGGCTGATCTGTCCCACATTTACGCCATGAATGGGCGACCTCGATCTGATTCGATGGAATTCCTTGGCCGGATTGGTCGAGAAATATTGGTCGACATGGGTAGTTCTCATGACTTTTTGCACCCAAGGATTGCGGAAAAGCTGCACCTACCACTAACTGCAGTACGACCCTTCCGTGTGTATGTTGGGAATGGCGAGTCCTTGGTCTGTTCATTTGCTAGCGTCGCCACCGAACTCTGGATTCAACAGGAACGTTTCTCGGTGAATCTTCATATCCTACCAGTGCATGGCCCCGATGTGGTTCTGGGATTGGCATGGTTGCGATCTTTACGGAGGGTGACGAATGACTTTGTGGCAGGCACCATCGAGTTTGTGCGGGATAATACTCCGGTGTGTTTGAAGGTAATTCCCCCAGAACCGCGCAAGGTGTCATTGCGCGCTGCGGCGTCTTTGTTACTACATCGAAGTGAGGCGCACGTTTTTGAGTTGGTGGAGTTACAACCTCAGCAGGTGGAGGAGAAAGCGTCAAACGAGTTCCCACCTGATTTACCAGCGACAATTCTGGAGGTTTTGGGAAGAAATCGGGAGGTGTTTCAGGTCCCGTCGGGAATGCCGCCTGCGCGGCCGTTTGATCATATGATTCACTTACTGCCCAATGCGAAGCTAATTAATGTCCGGCCTTATAGGTATCCTTACTTTCAGAAGACGGAAATTGAACGACAGGTAAAGGAGATGTTTGATGCCGGCATTATTCGCATGAGTCAGATCTCGTTCTCATCGCCAGTGTTATTGATTCGAAAGAAGGATGGCTCATTTCGTTTCTGTATTGATTACAGAGCGTTGAACGCGGCCACGGTCCTAGACCATTTTCCAATCCCTACCACTGATGAGCTATTTGATGAGCTAGGTGCAGCTCGGGTGTTCACGAAATTGGATCTCAGGGCCGGTTATCATCAGATTCGTATGAATTCAGCTGACGTCTTTAAGACGGCCTTTCGAACGCACGACGGCCATTTTGAGTTTTTGGTAATGCCGTTCGGACTGACGAATGCACCGTCAACATTTCAAGCTGCAATGAATGATATTTTTCGACCACTACTTCGGCAGTTTGTCATTGTATTTTTCGATGACATCCTTATCTACAGCCCATCGTTGGAAAGTCATACTACACACTTGCAAGAGGTGCTTTCAATTCTTGCTTCTCATCGTTTCTTTATAAAGTTGTCCAAGTGTACTTGTTGCAGCTCCTCCGTGGAATATTTGGGCCATATGATTGAGGACGGCCAGTTGCGAGCGGATCCGAGCAAGATCGAGGCAATGGTGGCTTGGCCAATTCCGTCAACAATTAAGCAGTTACGGGGTTTCCTTGGTTTAACTGGATACTACAGAAGGTTTATTGCGGGGTACGCTTCCATCGCAGCACCATTGACTGAACTCCTCAAGAAGGATGCCTTCTTGTGGTCACAGAGGGCAGCAGATAGTTTTGAAGCGTTGAAAGCAGCTATGACATCGGCACCCGTCTTGCGCCTACCAGATATTTCGAACACTTTTTTTATGGAGACCGATGCTTCGGACTTTGGTGTGGGAGCGGTTTTATTACAGGAGGGACACCCGCTGGCCTTCTTTAGCAAAAAATTGGGCCCTCGTCGGCGGATTACATCAACGTATCACAAGGAACTCTATGCCATTGTGGAGGCAGTGCAGAAGTGGAGACAGTATTTATTGGGCCGGGAGTTCGTCATCCGTAGCGATCAGAAGAGTTTGAAGGATTTATTACAGCAGGTTATCCAGACTCGTGATCAACAATTGTATGTTCGAAAGCTAATGGGGTACAAGTTCCGCATCGAGTACAAGACCGGGGCATCAAATAACGCCGCAGATGCATTATCCCGCCGTGATATGGAGTTCGAGGAGGCGGCGACAACTACTATGTTATCCTTAGTGAGTCACCCTCGACCGGGTATCATGGCCACATTGAGGAAGGAGACTCTGGAGAATCCGGAATTGGTGAAATTGAAATCTGACATTGAGGAAGGGCGAGCAAAACTTGGGTTTTCTTTGGGGGATGGGCTCCTCTTCTTCGGCCGACGCATTGTTGTAGCCAAGGACTCGGTTGCGAAGGATGATCTTCTTTTTGAGCACCATAGCACAGCTCTAGCCGGACACCCGGGTGTGGATCGTACGTTTCGCCGTCTGGCAGCTTCATTCTATTGGGCAAACATGCGAAAGGACGTTAAACGATTTGTGGAAGCCTGCTTTGAGTGCCAAACAACTAAATACTCGACCCAGAAACCTGCGGGCCTCCTGCAGCCCTTGCCTATTCCTTCTCAAGTCTGGGAAGACGTCTCGATGGACTTCATCACAAGTCTGCCACAGTCGCGAGGGTACACCACCATTTTGGTCGCGGTGGACCGGTTGTCAAAGTATGCACACTTCGCCCCCTTGCCGGCGAGATTCGATGCGTGGAGGGTGGCTAACGTTTTTATTGACACCGTGGTCAAACATCATGGGTCCTTAACGAGGTATGGGAGCATATGTTGAAGCTCAGTGGGACAAAGCAACATTTTTCGACGGCCTATCACCCTGAATCGGATGGCCAAACTGAGGTTCGGAACCGGGGGCTAGAGCAATATTTAAGAGCATTTGTGGCTGATCGCCCGGCGAAATGGGCAAACTTTCTACCGTGGGAGGAGTTAGCCCTGAATTGTTTCTACCATGAAGGGTTAGGGACTTCTCCTTTTCATGCCTTATATGGGCGTGAACCGCCTGCTCTTATCGCAGCCCCGCCGTCAGCAGCTACGCCGCCGGATGTGGCGAAAGACATTAGACAGGGGGTGGAATTGATCGTGGCCTTGCGTAGGAGTTTGGAGAAGGCGCAGAATAGGATGCGTGCCTCAGCCAACCGTCATAGGCGGCACGTCGAATTTGCAGTCGGTGACCGTGTACTTCTCAAGCTGCAGCAGTATCGCCAGCATTCCGTCGCTCGCCCTATTTTGGCCAAATTGGCTCGCCGATTCTATGGTCCATTTGAGGTTTTGGAAAGCATCGGTCCTGTGGCGTATCGCTTGAAGCTACCGGAGGGAAGTAGGATTCACGATGTGTTTCATGTCAGCCTTTTACGCCAGTTTGTGGAGGGTTCAGCGAGGGAAACGACAGATTTTCCAGTGGTGTTCGCAAGAGGGCATGCCATTGCGCGCCCGATACGCTTGTTGGATAGACGGGTGGTTTGGTGTGATGGCTCCACGAGAGAAGAAGGGCAATTGCAATGGAGTGATAATGGTGGAGCTGCACCGACGTGGGAACCCATGACCTTGATCGAGAAGCACTTTCCTGGTCTACTCCTTGGGGACAAGGAGCATCTTAAGGAGGGGGGAGTTGATACGGAGACAACCCCGATAACGTCAACTGCAACACTTGGGAATGCAGGGGAGCCGGAGAATGCAGGGGAACTGGAGAGAGGGCGAAACGAGGAGGCGCCAGAGGCAAGTGCACCTGTGTTCGCGACGGAGGAGGAAGGCACGAGGCCGCGCGAAGGAAGGAGGATGAGCGAGAGAACTCGACGCCCACCAGTGAAGTATGGGGACTATGTTGCCCGTTGAGGAACAGAGCATGTCAGCAAAAAGTAGTTAGTTATTTTATTATTGACATTTGTTTTGGTTAGCTAGTGTTTTGGGTTTTGAGGCCCACGTGAACTTATTTAATCAAATGTTGAGTCGATCCCAATAAGCTCCTTTCCGGGTTTTCTTGGTGATTCTTTCTCGGATCGCAAAAGAGAGTCGAATCATCTAGGGTCCTTAGTATATAAAAGGGGATTGTGTTATGAATTGATCATCAAGAAATAACATATTTTTCCTCATTTTTGCATCGTTTATTTTCTGCAAACCCTATATCGGATTTGATCTCGGGGAAAGCCCGCGACGTCCATCGTTACCCCCTTCGCCGTCGACCTCTCGTCGTCGTCGGAATCTGGTTAAGGAATTGCATCCTTAACAGTAAACCTAATTTATATTACTTACATTGATTACATATCTTCTATAGTTGATAAGAGATAATCCCTCTAATCTTCCTCCAAATATTGCTTGATCTCCTTCCAACATTCTGAACTGTACTGAGAAAGTGTTCAATTGTTACGGGGAAAAAGTAGGTAACATACAAGTTGAAGCTAATAAGCTTTATTTGTAACAAATTAATTTATATATTATGATATCTATGTTTACTAAGTTTATTGTTGTTCTTTTAGTTGATGTTGCTGATTACATTTATTTTTAAAATTTTTAATTTGCTTACAAAATGACAAAAAATAGACGAATTTAATTTTCAAAGTTAAGATTAAGATAGAAAAAATGCAAAAGATAAAATGGTGAAATTTAAATGAGAAAACAAAAAGGTCTGTATAATTGATATACATAGTTTAATTTAGTTTTAGGGTTATTATCACAAACAATGTTAAATCATGTGATGCTATATTATTTCTCAATTTACTAAATTTCTTATTATTCACTGTTGTTAGAGCATCCACAATGGGTGTTCGATCTCACGCTCTATCGTCCGAGATCGGGCTCGGGCGTCGTCGGACACCCATTGCAGAAGTCGGGCACGCCCGAGGAAGACCGACCCATCGGTCGCGACTGATCTCTCGCCCGATCCATCGGGCGTGAGATCGGGCATCCATTGCAGCCCGATGCCCGATCTGACGTTATTCCATTTTTTTAAATTTTTAATTCTTTAAACCCTAAAATTAAGCCATTTTAAATATCCAACTCTCTCTTCACTTTTCACATGCCAATACTCTCTACTCCTCACTTTCTCTTCTCTATACTCAATATTCACACTTTCAAGAATGGATCTGACTGAATTCCCAAACCCCCATAATGTCGACAACGATATGCCCATGTTTGGCGGCGGTGGCGGCGGTGGCGCCCGGTGGCCAGGCCACGAAGACTGCCGGGGTGAGACGCCTGGTTCTGTAGGATCCACTTTCGTTTCGGACTCTGAGTTCGATCCGTTCTTCGAAACCGACGCGTATCGGGTTGAGGACATGGAGCCTAGTTGTGGGCAACCTCCTGCCCCTGAGCCGCCGAGGAGGAGGAAGAAGATGGCGCGGAAGAAAAAGGCGACATCGGTCCCAGTCTCACTCCCATCCGGCGAGCCCAACGAAGAGTACGCAACATGACGTACTGACTACGAGTTGGAGGAGTACGTGAAGGTGGCTTAGTGTTGGGTCGATATATCGGAGGATTCGATATCCTCCAACAACCAGATTTCGGCCATGATGTGGGATCGCATTGAGGAATGCTACAACGAGGTGAAACCGAGGTGGGCGTTCAAGCGGACCAAGGTTCAGCTGCGAAGGGAGTTCCGGCACGCTGAGCCGGAAGGGAGTTCCGGCACGCCTACGTCTACTTTTAGACGTCCCATTGGCACCACGGCTGCCAAAGCCCATGCCAAAGGGAAGGCGAAGGCGGCCGCGTCTGGATCGGCTCCCCCGCAGGCTGCGCCTCCTCCATCTGCTCAACTCATGGCCTCAACGATCGAGGAGTTCGGAGGTTTTCGCGGGGTGGTTGAGTATAGGTTTGTACTTGACGCCCAAAACAACCTTCGTCAGGAAAACCGATCCGGAAGCCCGACAGAGAACTGAGAAGATGATCAAGAATTTGAGCCAGATTTTAAATTTAGATGACTAGTTTGGTTTTTCTTTTTTTAATTTAGTATTTTAGTTTAATGTAGTTTTTTTTAGCTAAGTATGATGTAGTTTTTTTTTTTTTTAAATTAAGTAATGTAGGTTTTTTTTTTTTTTTTTTTTTTTTTTTTTGCATTTGTGGTGTTTAATATATTATATTTTGGTATTTTAGTAATTAAAAATAAAATTACGAAAATGAAAAATAGATAAGAGATAGAGTATCCACTAGGGCTTCACCATTGCAGAAAGATAAATATGACACATTGTAAAAATTACGAAATTACTTAAAAGATGTTGGATTGATATTATATTTTTTTATCATAAAAAATCATAATATTTTAATAAGGTTATTAGCAGAATATTAGTTGTATTATTGAAATGTAAACAATATTAATGTAAGAGTCGAGCATCATTTTAGCGATATCTGCGTTATTGCATTTAGTTTGTGATTTGTAGAGATTTTACTTTATATTTATTACCATTTTTGGAATTCGAGAGCTTATAGATAAGGGTCATGACGATGGTGATGCACATAATAAGATTAGAGGCGGTAATTTGGAAAGGGAATTAGACGTACATTTGTTAAGGCGTATCAATTTTATTTGGTCTTTTATAGCTTTATTTAATAATTGAATCTCCTAGACTATATAAGGCGATAAGAAAGTATTCAATTGTTAGGGAAAATAGTTCATTACATTTATGTTTAAAATTTTAATTTTGCATACCAAATGAAATAAAATAGACTATACTAATTTTCAAATTTAAGATTAATAAGATAGAAAATGCAAGGATAAAATGGTTAAATTTAAATGAGAAAACAAAAAAGTATGTATAGTTGATATACATAATTTAATTTAATTTTACAAACAATAACAATGTTAATATGTATTATTTGTCAGCTTACTCAATTTGTTATTGACAACACAGTATAAAAATTACCCAATTATTTATAAGATGTTAGCATAAAAAATTATAATAATTTAATATTTGTAATATTATTGAAATGTAAACTAGAGACGACCATCATTTTAATTACATCATGGTTTTGCAATTGATTTGTAGAGATTTGATTTAATTTTTATTGCTTTTTTGTTTTGGAATTTGAGAGGTTATGGATATGGGTTATGACGATGGGGTGATGCACATAACAAGATTAGAGGTAGTAATTTGGTAAGGGAATTAGGCGTAATTTTGTTAAGGTGTATCAGTTTTATTTTGGTCTTTTATACCCTTCTTTAATAATTGATTCCCCTAGTTTATTATATAAGGCGACGACATATAGGGAAAACTGGTATAGAGTTTTTGATTGAAAACAATATATCAGTCGAAAATGGTTTCATCTGCGCGTAGGTTTGTAATGAAGAAGAAGCAATTGGAAGAGCTGCGTCAAAAAGTGCGCAAGTCAAGAGAGGAGATCAAGAAGCTGAATCAGAAATATGATAACGCTTTTTGTACCCATAAAGTGCTGAGAGCAGAGGTGTCTCAACTCACTCACCTCGTCAATTCTGCAATTGAGAATGCCTCTAGGGCGGCAGCGGCAGCGGCAGCGTTCCTTTGACACAACCGAACCTCTGCCATTTATCAGATTGTTTACTTTTATGCTCTTTTCAGTTTATTATGCTTTCATTATTGTTGAACTTGTTCACTGAATTGCTCTTTTTAATAGTATAATTTTATATTCATTTATTCCCTTGTTTTTAAAATAAGTACTATCTATACAAATATCGATAGTAGTATTCCTATTGCAGCACCATGGATTACGTTGACAATTAGATTCTGCGTACTTACAAATACAAATTACAATCATTCAATCAGAGCCAAAATATTTATTTTTAGGGAAAAAAAACATAGTTTGCAAAAGTAATACTAACATGTTGTTAATATTGGAAACCATACAAATAATAACATTACAAAATAATTTACTTTTCTTTACAATGAAGTTTTTCAATTAAAAAAATATACAAATATTCTAACTAAGAAAACAAAACAGAACAAAATAAAACAAAAATAATTAATGGAATTTTGAAGGTCAAAATTGTAGTAGTAATTATATATATTTTCACACCCCAAAATCAAAAATCCTTTAATAGCCACTGCTATAAGGTGTGATGATTAATGGGTTGATAATAGTAAAAGACAAGTACATGTGATTCAGTTTCTATTTCATGTCCCTGTAAATCGGTATGCACCTTTCTAATATTTTATAGTTCAACGTTTGAGACTCCTTAGTAAGCTTCTTAGCGAGCTCTTCACTTATGCTACTTCATTAAGATCAGAGACAACATTCAAATCTGAGCATTGTTTAACTTCTGAACAAATTTGTTAGTGTAGTACATTATGGAGGTAAATTGTTAGATTATGCATGCGTTGAAGATATAATGACAAGAGTAAAAAACACAATAAAGGTTATCAGAATTATAATCAATATCCACTTAGTCACGTTGTTCGCATCTTACACCACAGCCCCGTCATCCCCACCTTTCGCGTTCCAGTCCACCACACCGCGATGGCCTCGTTTGTAAATTTTCCATGCTCGGCAGCAGTTTCTATCAACTGCCCTGGTTGTGGAAACAGCCTTGTCCTCAAGGCCGAAGTAAGGAAACTGACCTCGCACATCCTCAACGTCCATCCTCATTGCCTCATCCGCTGGCAATCCCGGCCACTGAATTTGAACCTGCTCCTCCTCCAACCCCTCGCGTTGAATCACTCTCCTTAATAGTCGCTAGTAAGAAGGGTGAATTATCTGTGATTAACTCTGTGAGACTTAATGGACCATATCTGAATAATGGTAGACGGTAACGTTGGGAGCAATCAGTGAGGTCTTGGTAGATCTCTGATTCAGACGGTTTCACTACGCTCCTTTGGATAAATCAGTGTGATTGAGGAGGTCCTTGGCCCAGAGCATAGTCACATTGTGACCTGAGCCATATCCGCAAATCTCTGATTTCTTGTCTCCTTTTCTGTTCGATTTAGACTCTTTGAGTCTTGTGTTGGTTTTACTGATCTATCTACTTTAGTGTGCAGGTACTAATTGGGCAAGGACTTGCATTCCAGATTGGTTGAAATCTTGGAATAGTTAGGGCTCCAATTAGGGTTCGATATCTGTAATACTTAGATACCTCAGTGGGTTAGATTACTTGTAATCTTGTAACACCTTTGTACTTGGCTTGTAACTTCTGAGATTAGCCATCTCAGAACCCAATCAATAAAAGAGGTTCCGGTAATTAGCGAATCCTGAGCGGTCTGATCCCTACAGTTGTATCAGAGCCACGGGGGGATCACTTGGGCGCGCCGGGTCACAAAATCTAAGGAGGTGGGCTCGTCAGAGTAAAGCTTGGCCTCTGGTATAGGCCCTCAGGTATAGTCGGATTCTCCTTAACGAAGGGTTTCCGCTCTAGTATATTGGCTTAATCCCTAAACCTTTTACAGTTTTCTAGTTTTAGGTGTGGGCAGTTGTTTCTGGTAGTTGCCACTGGCCGTGGCCATAGGACTTCTATGATCTTGTTTGTTTTGCATGCTTCTTGGTGCTCTTTACGGTTTTTTTGCTTCCGCTGTTGTTTTATGAGTGTTTCTTCAATCTCAAAGTGCGTATCTCAGAGCTTGACTCTGTGTTCTTAAGTAAATTGCCTATCCACCCTGTGCCTTAACCGCCTTGAGTGACCCCCTGCGCCCCCATCCATTGGGTGATTGTGAACTGGGAAATCCTCTTGCCGGGGTACACGTGACAGATAGGGAGGAACTCCTTCTGGACTTGATTCTTGAGTCTGGGATCACTTTGAGGTGTCTCCTGTACGTATGCGCCTTTTGCAGTATAAGTGCATCTGTGTTTCTTGCATGAGAAACCCCTGCATATCTGTTTTAAGCGGTCTCTTTGACTGTTGTGTGTTTAAGACCACTCTCTGTGAAAGCAGGGTTGCTTGCTGTGCTCTCTGGGTTGCTGGTACTTTTGTGTGTGTAAAAATCTTTCTCAAAATGTTCAGCCAGTTGGCATTGTCCCCTATAATGGGAAAAATGACTTTGTGATTTGGAAACAGAAAATGAAGTGTGTTTTAATTCAGCAAAAAGTTTTCAAATCTGTTTAGGGTTTAGTCCATGACACTGAGTCTGCAGATAAGGCTGCAGAAATGAATGAATTAGCCAGGTCTACTATAATACTCAACCCTTCTGATTCTGTGATTAGAAAGGTTGGTACCATTTTGTCTGCCTCTGAGCTATGGGAAAAGCTAGATACTCTATATACTGAAACCTCAATGCAATCAAGAATGTATTTGCTGGAAAAGCTCTTTAAGTTTAAACTTGATCTATCAAAGGACATTGAGGATAATATTGATATTTTTCAAAAACTTGTTCAAGACATTAAAAGGTCTGGTGACAAAACCATTGATGAGTAAGTATACTAGCATTGCTGATAAGTCGTATTCTAAGCCTTGGTTACTGGTCAATATGTCGTGAAATGCATGTATTATCTGCAAAACAGTTGCTCAAGTGTGCAGGATTAAAGGATCCAAGTCAGTAGGAGACGATTCAGTGTGACGCAAGTGAAAAGGGCGCCAGAAGGGTGCAATACTGACCAGGATGCATGCCGGAGAAAAGGCTCGAGATGGAGAAGAAGGATAGCCGGGATGATCATTAACAAGGGCAGAAAAGTCAAAACGTGAAGGAAGTCTACCCTAAAAGCAAGGGCAAGCCTCCCTATAAAAGAAGCCACTTGGAGAGAGAGAAAAGAGTTGGTTCCTTAGAGTTCGGTTAGGAGTTCTAAGTTCTCGGTTCTCAAACACACATA
>NC_062969.1:19261171-19269844 GCF_023119035.1 Salvia hispanica
TTTTAGCTTATTCATTTATGTGTAACAAAACTCATAGGATTCTAGGGATGTGTTAGTAACGACTTTGGTTATACAAATTCCTTTCTCTATTTAATATCCGTTTTGTTTTTACTTTGTTTCTTCCCTAAGTAATAATGATGATGCATGATTGAGTGACTTAATTGTGTATGATTTAATATAACTTGCTTCATAACTGTGACAGAGTTCTACCGAGTTAGATCCACTTAGTAGACACTACAGTTAGCTTCCCTTAAAACGGCATTGTTAATTGAGAGTGGGGACTTTTCAAGGGTCGTAGGAGCTTTTTGGAGTTACGTGTTAGGATTGACAACCCTAATCTTGTAATCAATGTTTGTATCGCATGAGCATAAGCTAGGTGACTCGTTCTATCAAAGTAATAACTGTGCTAGGGTATTGTAGTTGGAATTTTGTATAACCATAACTGTGAACACACATCCCTGGGATTCTCTTATCTCTATCATCTTACTCCGTGTTTTATTCGCTTTTAGTTGGTCTATGCTTTCTATTGTTTTTAGTTTTCCAAAAGTTTTCAAAACCCACTTGTTTTTCCAGATAGTATTTGAGTCTTAGTAGAGGATAGACACTTTGTGTTCGTCTTCCCCATGTTCGATATCCGGTACTAACCTTTAGCTATACTATATATATTCTGTATACTTGCAGGTTTATTTAGTGCTAATAAAAAGTGCATCAGTTATCGATTCAATTTTAATTTTAATTATACTTTAAAAATATTATTTCCATATTACATAGATTCACCACTGCTTTATGTGGCGTCACAATAGAAAAAAATGTAATTTACTTCCAAATTTTGTCAACGTCTTTTTCAATTTGTGTCACTATCATTTATAATATCGCTAAGTCAATAAAGTGCCTAAACATTATTTTAAAAATAGGATATCCCTTAACTTAATTATCGTAGAAAAGTTTTTAGATCATTTAAAGTTTAAACTTTTGAAGTGCCTAGAAAAATTTATGTATTACTAGGAAATAAGAATAATAATATAAATCTAAGTAACCGAACTAGAGATCGGTGGGTTCCGGTTAGTTTTTTGACCAATTTTTAAGGTCAGTTAACCAACAAATCGGTTCGTTTATTAACCAAACCGACCGTGCACCCACTCATAATTGGAGGTATACAACTAACCCTTCCAACTTTACTCTATATCAAAATAGCCCCCATGATTTGCATAATGAGTCCTGGATTTCTAAATATCTCATTTCCACTCCAACAGTTGTGATTTAACTCGAAATAAGCCCCATTTTAAGTTAAATTGCGATGTTAACCCCCCATTTAATTGCCAAACTAGATTCTTCTTGCAAGAATATAACCCCAATATAGAACCAAATTTTGATATACATGTGGCTTGTACGGTTAAGAAAATGAATATAGTAGATGAGAGGGGATGAATTTTTTATTGTGGGGCGACGGAGACCATGTCATCTGATTGGATAGATTTTTTGGGAGTTGACAAAGTCTAAGAGGGTGTGTATCGAGACCATTAAGATATATCCAAAATTTCCAATTGCCTCTATTTTCCAAACTTCTGATGATAAGAACTCAATAGCACACTTCTGATGAGGCCTAAATTTTGTCTTCTGCAGGATATTTGGACGTGGATGACGATTTGGTGTGGCACTGAACACCAAGGGTTGTAGGGTTGTATTAATGGATGACATTGGAATGTGGCTCATGAAACTTCGGACCGCGAAGTCAAGTTATGGCATAGGCGGTTAGGACAGTTCACTCTTAACTTGGGTTGATTATGTTTTTTTCTTAATTCACTCTGATATGTGGGGTCCATCTCAACTGTTGGGGAATGGCTTTCATTTTTTTGTTCTATTTATCGATGATTGTACTCACATAACGTAGGTAAACTTTCTTAAAAACAAATCCAGTGCGTTTTCCAGAATTTTTGTTTTTTTATACAATGATTCTCATACAGTTCCCAACCAAAATTAAGATCCTTAGGTCAAATAATGGGGGATAGTATGTTAACACTTGAGAGAGGTCTTATTCACCAACATCATGTGCTTCTCCAGAGCGTAACGGGGTAGCTGAGAGAAAAAATCGTACCATCCTTGAAATGACTCAAACTCTCATCTTAGAATCCAAGGTACCTAAACCTCAGCAGCCACCAAAGCAACCAAAATGTAATGGGAACAAGCGAATGAAGATAACTACTAATCCATTAGCGTTTAAAAGGAAATTTAATGGCAACTTAGGATTTTTCCCAACACAGCCAGATCATGGTCTCCATACTTCAGTTCATCTTCTGGAGCATATGGCATGACATGATCTCTCGTGGTTCCTACCCCATACGTGGGCTCTTCTATAGACTTGTATGGGTTGTCGAGAGCCCCCTTTGGGCTTCTCTAGGAACCTATAATCCATAGATACATGCACAATATGGGTATACAACATGACCTTAGGTTATGGTTGATAAGATGTATTATCCCAATGCCCACCAGTGTACTATCCACCGTGATATGCAGGTTCTCGAACGTTTGGTGTCTACTGACATCTGGAATGTTGGTTTGTGGGTATACGGAGATACAAAATTGCTTTATTCTAAGTAGTGGATAATGCTTCATGTTAGAGTGACATTCTATGATAATTTCTTGGCTTGCAAAGTAATCGAGAGAGGATTTGCATGTTAGAAGTATTGGGGTTTGGTACCCCTTGCACAGCGGAGACATGCATACACAAATAAATCAGATCTACAGATCTATTTGACCTATTATGGGATCAATTCTCACATGTTAAACACATAATTGCATGATAGAACGCACATAAATTCATGCTTAAGGAAATTTAAACCCTAATACATGAATTCCTACGGTTTAGAATTACCGATCTGATTCTCTAAAGAATCGTCGATTGCTTGTGCCTTCTCCACATGATGTTCTTCATACTCAACCATGAACCTTCTAATCCATATCTCGTACTCAGATAATGACCTTTGGATGGGAAAAGCTTGTCAGAATCGAAAAGGACTTGATTAAAGAGAAGACAATTCTTCAGTTCTGCATAGAGTTATGATGGGCCAGATTAGGGATCCATAGAGGTTGGACTTGGGCCAAATTTGTTGGTCTTTTACTAATTAAATTGAGCCCCAATTTAATATAAGTCCAACAGAATATTATAATCAGCCACTACAGTAATAATATTGAATACTCGTCCAATCCCCAATTATGAGTAATCTGAGTTTTACCTCTTTAATTTATTATTTATCGTGTTTAAGATATAAATATCCATTAACTAATTTAAGTCTGCTATTTGACTTTAATTAATTAATATCTTTTTCCAAGAGTTTTCTAGTTCAAAATATTTATTTATTATTCTGGAATAAATTCCAACCGGCTGGATTTCTGAATAATAAAACCTTTTTCGAACGCCTCTTGAGGATATTATCAAACTGGACTCACCCAGCACACGATTCATTGCAATAACAATACTAGCACCTCTAGATATTGATCACCACTACCCAAGATATCAGGATTCTTTGATTGCGAAAAATCCGTACCATTTGATAAATTAAAGTAATGCATTATCAATATCGTATGCTCAATGTTATGTCAACGATGATTAAGAAATAACAATTAATGAGACCTCGTCTTTTAGTAAATAGCAAGAAAGAATTATCTCAACTATTAGATCCTTTAGTGCTATACCACGCCAGCATCGTTTATTTCTTAAGGTAAGGAAACATGCGGACTGAGACTGCAACATTTCACGACATGTAGCCAAAGCCTATCTAGGTTGTGAAATTCTATTTTTCTTCTACAAAGAACCGACTGCGTCACCTTCTGTGAACGTCGTTCACGAACAGTCTACTATGTACAAGAATTATACTTGTTTGCTTCTTATACATTTAAATGTTTGAGAAACTTCCTATAAATGCATAAGCAAACATCAATGTGATAAAATTAATTCTTCCCGCCTTGGGTTAAAAGTGGATTGAAAAATTTATTGTATTGATAAGGCCAATTTCATGCATCGGATATGGGGGTAAATTCAATGATTTCCTGGGTCTAACACATGTTTTAAGTCAGGTTGTGTAGAGAAAATTGCCAGGCCGAGGATATAAGAGAAGAAATTTTCCGGCCGAAGGAAAGAAGCGAAAAAGGAGCAAAAGAGCAACAATTCACAAGACGGAGGAAGCTTCAAACATAACGGGCAAAATAGAGAATACAAGGAAGGATCTAGAAGTCGTCTGTCTATAAATACTGGAAGCGCATACAAAATTATAATCACTCTTTTCACGCTCCAGTTCATAGTTCCTAGCTCACTTCTTCAAATTTCTCTACACACACTGCACCATGGGGTAATTTATGAGGAGGTTTGCGTCTTAATAGCTAGTTTCAGTTGTGTACCACCATCCTCACATAGGGCTAAGAAACAATCACCTTCAATTTCTGTTTTTGCTGCTTTTGAGTCGAGTCTTCGTTGTTCCAAGCTCGGCGATCGTTTCATCGTTGTGACATTCTGGATATTTCAGCTATGAAAGTTTATTTTCTGTTTTCGTTCGCGATTCATGTTGATTTCTATTTTTTGTTTACTTTGGATGCTTTTCGCACTTGATCTGTTGGGTTGAAGTTAAATTGTTGTTGGATCGTGGTGAATTGTCTGGATCGGAGTTATCGGAGATGGAATTTGTTGTTGTTTGTTGGGGATTGCTTAGATCCGAAGTGGATGAAGCATCCGATGTTTAGATCTGTTGAAATTCTGCATGGGTATTGAAGTATAGCTAGTGTTTTTGTATTTACCTCGTCTAGTGATAGTAGATCTATTTTAAATTCCCGTTTAATCGTAATTTGATCGTTTGATTCAACATGCTATGTTCCGATTTGATGTATTACTTTGTTCTCTGCATATGTGATCATGGATCGTTGGAAGGGAAGAAGTTAGTTGTTAGTTAGAACCAGATTTGCATTGTCGCAGCTTTATTTCCATACTATTTCTGTTTTAGGAAAATGGTCCCCACTGCATGCGTTCCCCTGTTTCGTTGCTTTTAGGAAATCGTTTCACTAGGTCTAGTAAAATTTAGTTGTCCAATTTCACTCTCTGTCCGATATTTGTTCCATCGTGAATGTTTGCATCATGTTTAATGTTTCCTAGGTCTAGATGTTAGATTAGTTCGTCTGTATTTCCAGAGTCTAGTAGTTAAGTTCTCAACCCAAATTTGTGTGGCAGCAACCCACCCCATTTCCAAGTCCTCTTAACTCTTACTCGTGTCCTATTCCTCTCTATGGGATCGACCATTTACTTCTCTATACTAATCATTAGTGTAGTGGGTTGGGGTATTTTTATTGATAGCAGGCTGAAGGTGAGTCCGACGACCATAGTCATCTCGGTACCGAGTTCCTAGACCTTACAATCTAGTGAATTCCTTTGACCTGAGAATTATGAATTAAATGTACTGTGCTCTCAGCTTGCACACTATGTATACAAGCTATTCTGTCCATGCAACATGCTCGAAAGGAGTTTGGAGAAGGATTCAAGAGAAGATCAAGGCTGCAAGATTCAACCTTTGGGTTCTGTCATTATAGTTCTTATGTTTTCTTGTTTTTCCCTACAAACTATGTTTTTAGATTGTTTAATCATATGTAACTAAGTTCTAAGAATTCTGGGGATGTGTTAGTAACGACTTTGGTTACACAATTCCTATTTACTTAATATTCATTTTGTTCATTACTTTGCTTCTATTTTAAGTGTTGGATAATTGCTTCACGTTTGAGTGCCACAATATGTAATAATCTATTGGCTTGCAACACAATCGTGAGAGGAGGTTTGCGAGTTGGAAGAGTTTAGTGGACGCTACAAATTAGCTCTCTTAAAACGACACTGTTAATTAAGAGCGAGAAGTTTAGGAGTCTTAGAAGCTTTTAGGAGTTACAAATCTAGGATTGATGCCCTTAGTGTCTGTAATCCACTTTGTGCCGCATGGATAATATATTTATGACTCGTTCTAGTGAAGTATGAACTGTGCTAGGGTTTATAGTTGGAATTTGTATAACCATAACTGTGAAAGCAAATCCCTAGAATTCCCTTTCTGATCTCTTAACTCTATGTGTTTTTATCTGCAATTGTTATTTGCTTTTGTTTTTACAATTTTTATTTTCAAAAATCCAAAACCTTTTGTTTTTCCAAATAGTAAAAGATGCTTAGTAGAAGGTAGCAAGTCTGTGATAGTTTTCCCTGTGTTCGATATCCAATACTAACCATTAGCTATACTATATATACTTTGTATACTTGTAGGTTTATTTGGTGATAATAAAAAGTACATCAAATATTGAGTTCGTCTACTGCAAAAATGATGTCGAGTTCGTCTTTGACAATGCATGTCAAGAGGCTTTCCAGCTACTGAAGGACAAACTCATATCAGCACCAATCATTCGTGCACCAGATTGGAATTATCCATTTGAAGTGATGTGCGACGCAAGTGACTTCGCGGTAGGACCTGTTTTGGGCCAAAAAATTGAAGGGAAGAGCTATGTGATTTTCTACGCATCCAAGACCTTGAACCAGGCCCAGAAGAACTACGACACCACAGAGAAAGATATGATGGCGGTGGTGTACTCATTTGAAAAATTCCGGCCATATTTGTTGGTGTCGAGGGCCATAGTGTACACAGATCACGCGGCCATCAAATACCTTAATACCTGTTGGCTAAGAAAGAGTCCAAACCAAGGCTTATCCGCTGGGTTTTGCTTCTTCAAGAATTTGATTGGGAGGTCAAGGACAAGAAAGGAACTGAGAATAAGGTGGCAGATAACCTCAGTAGAATTCACCAAGAGGGAAATGATGAGGAAGTACCGGATGAATTTCCAGAAGAACACTTGTACCTTGTGTTAAAACATGCTAGACCAATCAGCTGGGCAGCAGTGTTAGCGATAAACAGCTCTGGGGAATTATATAAGGGAAAGTGCAAGATAAATGAAGAACCATGGTTCGCAGACCAGCAAACTATTTGGTCACAGGAGAGTTACCTACTGCTTCTGAAATCACTCGAGCCCAGAGAATGAAGATTAAAAGTGAAGCCAAATACTATTTTTGGGACGATCCCTACCTCTGGAGGATAGGCTCAGATCAGGTGATAAGGAGATGCATTCCTGAATGGGAGCAGAGAGACGTATTGACCCATTGCCGCTCTTTGGCATGCGAAGGTCATTTTGGGGCTAGAAAGATAGCAAGGAAGGTTTTAGATAGCGGGTTTTACTGGCCCACACTGAAGAAGGATGCTTACGAGTTCTGCCAGAATTGTGCCAGATGCCAACAGACCGGGGGAATATCTGCGAGGGATGAAATGCCGCAGACACCCATAATTGTGTGTGAAATTTTCGATGTGTGGGGGATGGACTTCATGGGTCCATTCCCGTCTTCTCATGGGACCACTTATATACTGGTTGTCGTCGACTATGTTTCAAAATGGATTGAGGCCAAGGCTACTAGCACCTGTGAATCAAAGGAGGTAGCCAAATTTCTAAAGGCCAACATATTTAACCGGTATGGAGTTCCCAGAGCCGTTATCTCAGATCAAGGAACACATTTCTGTAACAGGACGATAGAAGCCTTGATGAGAAAGTACGGGGTACACAATCGCATTTCTACTCCTTACCACCCCCAGACAAATGGGCAGGCGAAAATCTCGAACAGAGAGATTAATGCTATCTTGGAAAAGACCGTCAACCCATCAAGAAAAGACTGGAGTAAGAGGCTTGATGACGCCTTATGGGCATATAGAACCGCATTCAAGACTCACATTGGGATGTCGCCTTACAGACTTGTGTTCGGAAAAATGTGTCATCTCCCGGTCGAGGTTGAACATAAAGCATATTGAGCAATTAAGGAAATGAATGTGAAGCCCCAGGCCTGTGAAGAAGAGAGGAAACTGCAACTTCAACAACTAGAAGAGCTACGACTGGAGTCATACGATGCCGCGATGTGGTACAAGAAAAAAACAAAACTATGGCATGATTGGAACCTCCGGATCAAGGAATTGAAAGTTGGTCAGAAAGTACTCTTTTTTCAGTCTCGCTTCAAGCTGAAACTAGCATCTCTATTAAAGACAAAGCTTTATATATCCCTTTATTTATCTGTTATACATTGTTTATTGGGTTATTTGGCGATGTGTATACGAACTTTCAACGTATTTTGATTTTTATTTTGAACTTTTATATTATACTCCCTCTGTTCCATAGTAGTAGAGTCATTTTGTCATTTTAGCATGTTCCATAGTAGTCAGGGACGGATCTATTTGGAGTTCACAAGGGGCAAATGCCCCAGCTAGAAATAATTTATGTATTCTACTTTTAATAAGTTGATTTTAAGTTTTTTAAAGTATCCTTATTTTTGCCCCTTCTCAATGTATTAAAATATCTTTATGTATATTTTTGCCCCACCTATGTAGAATTTCTGGCTCCGTCCCTGATAGTAGTAGAGTGATTTCTTTTTTTAGTAAAAGTCATCACATTTCTTCTCTTTTACTTTTTCTTCTCTCTTACTTTATTCTCTTTACTTTTTTCTATCTCCTACTTTAGTATCCTTTTATTTAATACACTACACACATTTTTCTTAATCTGTGTGCCAAAAAGAAATGTCTCCATTACTATGGAATGGATGGAGTAATTAACACGTAAACTTTTAATTTT
>NC_062969.1:19269944-19300384 GCF_023119035.1 Salvia hispanica
TCTATATTTATTCCGACAAACAGTTCTGATCTATTTAAAGTTGAGGTATAGTTCACTTGGCATATTGACATCTACGTGGTGAAAAAGGGGCAAATGGATATAACATGCTATTCCCTTCCCAAGAACGTTGCAGCATTTCTTTTGGGTATGAGATTTAATAATAAGATGTGTTAAAGGTTAAAGTAGAAAGAGTTAAATAAGAAAGAGAATAAAGTAAGAGATAGGAAAAGAGAGTAAAGTATAGTATCGGTTAAAGAATTTGCCAAAAAAGTAAATAACTCAACTACCTTGGGACAATTCAAAAAAGAATACGACTCAACTACTTTGAGACGAATGGAGTATTAGTTTGTATATAGACGCACTTTCAATATTTTCTTATTTTTCACATGAACTTTTTTTATAGAGTGAACTTTAAATTTGGTCCCTTGAAATACACTTTTCACCATTTCTTAGTTTTTTTAAATGATAGTAGCATATATCTTTAACAATTTACAAATTTTCAAAGATACTGTGAATTGGGATTTGGGATATTTGTGATTTTGTCTTTCAGATTTTATTTGATTAGGATGACAATAGTTTTCATTTTTAGATATTAATTACTGATGACTAATATTTGTGATTTAACTACTTTTGTTAGAATTTGCATACAAGTTTTATTTTGATTATATAATTTTCTGTATTTAAATTATGTGCTTTAAACTTTTTGATGAATTATTAGTTTTAAAACATTTCATTCTCTTTACGTTTCAATAAATAAAAATTAGGGTTTTTGGCTTTTTAAACCAAAAACTTTCCCCGAATTCCGGTCTTTCCCATGAGCTATAAAATTTGGTTTTAAAACCACAAACTTTCATTCCAACCCGACCCGAATAACACATTTCCAGACAGAAATTGTCCAACGTGGACAGTAAAAAAAATGACATGGATGCCAGATTTAGGACCCTAAAACGACGTCGTTTTACGGCTTAATCAAAATTCAGCCATCTTTGCCTCTCACTTCGAAAAATCAGGCATTTTATCAATCAGCCCAATCTTCACATCCCCACTCTCCAAATTCTCCTTAATCGAGAAACTCTCATTCCTTTTCGATGAAACCCCCCTCGCCAAACGTAGCTCAGACGCTTTCCTACTAAGCTCCCTCTGCTTTGGGCTCACCTCACTATCCTCAACTGCTGAAGAGGGCTTCCCACAAACACAACCCATTTTCCCCCAATTTCAAAATCGAACAAACAAAACCCTATTTTCACACGCTCAGATAATCAAACTCCATCCAAATTTTGATACACCCCCAAAATTGAATTCAATCCGAGAACAATTGAATTGAATTCAATTCAATTGACTAACCTAGGGCTCAAAGAACTGAGCTTTCTGCAAGCCAAAGCAATAGAAAGTGATTCAACGCCTAAAATTCCAATCCAATTTCTTCAATTGGACCTGAAATTGGGGGAGAAATGTGATGGTTTAGAAAATTCTCTACAGTAAAAACGAGAAGTAATCTGCGATTGAATCAGAAATGATGAAATATCTCGAAAGTTCGTGGTTTTAAAAACAAATTTCATAGTTCATGGGGAAAATCGGAATTAGGGAAAAGTTTTTAATTTAAAAAGCTAAAAATCCTAATAAATTATTACTCGTGCCTAAATTTAAAACAAACTGTTGAGCATTGAATATTTTAGAAAAAAATCTATTGTTAAGGGGAAAATTAGAAAATATCATGAATTTGAGAGAAATTTTAAAAAATTAGAAATGATGAAATATCTCGAAAGTACGTACATTAATAAACAAATTAGATACATCCACTGCTTTTTCTATGTTGGCACTTTCTATGAATTAAGACGTCAACTGAGAAAATAAATTCAAATTTAAAAATAAAAATTTAGGAGAGAAATTAGAATATATTGAAAGTTTAATGCTCTCTGTATTATGTTTATTACATAACATATCTCAACCCTTTGTGTTGATCTTAGCATTTTCTTTATTCTCATGTTTCTCAACCTCTTCTTAATTAATACTCCCCAAAAAATGAAACGTTTTTCTTTTTGGGCTGTCCCATTAAAAATGAAACATTTTTTAAAATAGAAATAACTTTATCTCTACTTTTCCATTTCTCTTACTTTATTCTCTCTTCTTTAACTCACAAAACAACACTACATAAAATCTTGTGCCGAAAAGCAAACGTTTCATATTTATTGGGACGGAGGGAGTATGTTATGCCCACTTTTAATTCGTGGTACTTGTTTACACAATAACAAAAGCGGATGATGTATTGCTAACTCTAATAGGTCATATTCTAATGCTTATAGCACCCTAATCTAAAATCAAGACCAAATCTCCATCCTTAGATTTTAAAATGAGTGGATGAGATTAAATCTTACGAATCTCAATAAATAGTAGACAAAATATCAACAAAAGGGTAATATTGTCATTATGTTATTATATGATAATTTTCGTGAATGTTTTTTTATATCAACATAATGTATTACAAATATCAACAATATGACATAAGAATATCAACACTAGTACAAGAAAATATCAACACATATTTATTGAGATTTTTACATGGTTTTATTGAGATTTTTTGATGTATTTGTTGATAAAAATCTGATTATCAACATTTACGAAAACCTAAAATAAAAAATATCAAATTTCATCATCCAAACGTCGTCGGAACATATACAATTGAGATCTCGTTGGAATCCTTATAAAATTATCTTTAATTTGATATATTTTTTGCGAAAAAATAATTTAAATCGAGAGAGTTACGTAAATTTAAAGTTTTAAGATGATTTTAATGAGAGGAAATTGACATTAATACCCTCTAATTTTATTTATTAATTTTCTTATTTAAAAATATAATCCATGTGACATTATTTCAACCACTAGATCTTCTAATCTAATGGCTAAGATTTAGTCTTAGTTTGAGATTGTTAATTAGTTAGCAATTGATCATTCCCGCTAACTCTATATTTAATTGCTAACTATAACCAAATTTAAATTATTAAATTTATAGAGATTTAGTGGTCCATAAATTGTCATGTATAATTTTATTTTATTATTAATTAAATTTGAAAATATAAGAAAACTACCAAAATTAGGGTTTTGAATCAAATTGTCAATGTAGTGTACTAAACATATTAATGTGATTCATTGAATATATCAACACAATTTAACATTGACGTTGTATAAGTATTATATTGACAATATTATGGTAGCTATGTTGACATTAAACTGGTAGTTGATGTTTACGAAAATTCAATAATGTTTTTCAATGTTAACATTGGAACATATGCAAGTGAGATCTCGTTGGAATCCTTATAAAACTATCTTGAATTTGATATATTTTATGTAAAAAAATAATATAAATTGAGATAGTTATAATCATTTAAAGTTTTAAGATATTTTGTAATTGACACTAATACTTCTAATTAACATTTTTTTGTGTTTCGTATTGATATACGTGGATAAATGATCTTCTATCTTGATTTAATGATCTAGTACATCTTATTTAATTGTAATTAGCAATCTAAGAGCGAGTTAGTAATATAACGCACCCCATGACCCAAGAAATATTTGTCTTGAATGTGATAATATAGTAATTAATAGGAAAACCATAAACACACTATATATTTTCCAATTTATATATGGATGATTCTTGTAGCTAAGGATTTTTTTAATTGAGTTTGGCAGATCCTAATATTTAGTTTTAATTAAACATGGTATGTTTTGATTTTAATACTCTTTCCATCCTATTAAGATATAATCACTAGGGATGTCAATTGGACTAATCCACTCGGGTTCGGGTAAATCCATTCGGATTGTCAGGCTATTTGAATGCAAGTTATTCGGACTGTGAATTTTTCGGTTTATAAATTTTCGGCCCAAACCCTAAATCTTCGGGTTTCGAGCTAACCCACGGGCTATTCGGGTCAATAGTAATCTTGTATGTTACTGTCTATCCAATCCAATATTCTAAATTACTCCCTCCGTCCCAGTTTTATAGTCACATTTTGCCATAAAAATCCGTCCCACATTTATAGTCACATTTAGAATTTTCCATATTTGAACATAAAATTTTATCCCATTATTCACTAAAATTACACTCAAATGCCATTATCAATACAAAAATAAACCAAAACAAAAATAAAAAACCAAAAAGTCAACAAGGGACCCACCTTCAACCAACTCACTTAATTATTACACGCTCCTTCATCTCACTTCATTTATTACACACTCCACCATCTCACTCTTCCATCTCACTTCATTTATTACACACTCCACCAATTCCTTAAAACCCGTGCCCTAACTAAATGTGACTATAAATGTGGGACGGAGGGAGTATTAAATAGCAGATTATCGCAAATAGTAAAGTATTATCAAAGTGATCAAGAGAAAGAAAATAATAGCAATTCAAAATTGAAACAAAATAGATAAACATATCGTTTAATTAATAGCACACATGAATCATACTACAATTAAATGGAAATCATACATTTCATATAGTCCTAACTTTCAATTTGATGAGAGAGAAGACATAATTACCATATATTCTTCATATCAATGTTGTATTTAATATTGATATTACCAAATGTACTTCGTATAAGTATATAATTCAAAATATTGATTATATTTTTATATTAAATGCTCAACCCGTGGGCTAACTCGCATCCCACCCGGGCCAGCCCGCATAACCCGCCGACCCGAACGGGTTAGCCCATGTAGCCCGCTTCTGAATATGGGTTGCGATTTTTCAACCCTAACCCTATGATTTTACCGGGTAATTCGGGTCGACCCGTGGGTTTCGGGCTAGATTGACATCCCTAATAATCACCTTTTATTTTAGCTAGTCTCACTCGAGATGTTCATTTTTTATATTGAAAATTTTCCACTTTCTTTATTATATTCCCTCTGTTCACTAAAAATAGACCATATTTTGGGATTTCTCTTAAAAGTATACCAATTTTATTTAAGGAAATTTTTTCTCTCTAATGAGGTGGGTCTCATTTTCTTCTAACAATAATCATATTACTTTTTTCTTTTTATATCTCTCTTACTATATCAATTGTGCCTTAAATTTCATACTCCCTCCGTCCCAAGATAAGTGACTTGTATTCCTTTTTGGGGTGTCCCACTATAAGTGACCTATTTCCATTTTTAGCAAAAAGTTATCTCTCTTACTTTATTCTCCACCTACTTTATTCTCTCTTCTTTCCTCTACTTTTCCCTCTTTCATACTTTACTCTCTTCACTTTAACTTATTTAAATATCATTCCTTAAATCTCGTGCTCAAAAGAAGTAAGTCACTTATCTTGGGACGGAGGGAGTATTATTTTAAATGTTATCTATTTTTTGTGGTAGATGGAGTATATATTTTTTTTCATTTTTTCCTTTTTTTATGCTTGATCTTTGCATCTGTTTATTCTCGAGTCTTTGAGCTTCTTCAAGGCACGAAACTTTGCAATTGTGCGGCATAAATAACCAAATACATTTCTTAGAATATGATAAAATGCAGATACTAAATATTGTATAAACTCCAAACTTTGATTTTGACTATTAGGAAAACTATCAATATATGATAAAATAGTTGTGATAGAAATCTATGAGTTTCATTCTAAAACTAATTGATGATAGGAGGGGCCCATAAGACTTATATACTAGTTTCAGTTTTCTCTTGACACCGATGTGAGAACAGTTATATGTTACTTTTTTAGTTTCAATTGCTAACACCCTCCCTCAAACCCTTTAAGGTGAACCTTAGAAGGGTTGGATTCACCTTGGAGGGGTTAGACTTGTTTTTATAATCGGTTGGACAACTGAACCAAGTTTTTTCCGATCGGTTGGACCACTGGCCCAAATTTTAAGCCCAGATATACTGCTGGGTTAGTCATTTTTTCGGTTTCAGCCCAGATATACTGCTGGGTCAGTTAAATTTGACCCACAATGGCGACCTGCTCTGATACTATGATAGAAATCCATGAGATCCATTCTAAAATCAATTGGTGATAGAAGGAGGGGCCCATGAGACTTATATACTAGTTTCAGTTTTCTCTTGACACCGATGTGGGACAATTATATGTTACTTTTTTAGTTTCAATTGCCAACAAGTATGAACAAAAAATGTCAACACAATGTCAACGGTTGATGCTATATTGACACTGTGTTGGCCATTTTCTATTGCTACTATTTTATCATCTTTGATATTTTTAACGATCCAGATCATAGTTTGAAATTTGTACAATATATGAATTTGCATTTTATCACTACCCTACGTTTGTTAGTGTTACTTATACAATGACGTAAGCAGTGACGTATTAAAATGAGTTGATGCCGAAATATTTTTAAACATAATATTAAAATATATAATTTTAATATATGGGATTAAAATCAAGACGAGGGAGGACATAATATTTCAAATCGAGTCTTCAAATTGCGGACATTCAAAATGAAATAATGGGAATTAAAATTACAGAAGAGGGAGAACATAAATTGGGCTATTGAAGAGACGTGAATGGTTGAACTACCTTATAGGTGCCTATAACTTCCAACTTAACTAGTACTCCCTTAGTCCCAAGGAAAATGACCTCTTTCTTGAACGGCACGGGATTTTATGCATATTTATTTTGTGTGTTGAGAGGAAAGAGTAAAATAAGAGAGGGAGAATAAAGTAGAGATAAAAGTGTTTCCATTTTAAGTAATGGGTCATCTTAATTAGGACAAACTAAAAAAGAAAGTGGGTCATCTTTAGGACGGAGGAAGTAGTAATTTTTTTCAAGTTCCTCACTTCCCCTTTCTTAAGAAAAGTTGCCATGATGAATGGTATAGATGGAGTGATTAATCGGCTAACAAATTATTAAAAATAAAGTGCTCTATTAAAAGTGAATTGAAAAGTTAGTAAAATATTGATCTTATTTTTATATTATACTCCTCCCGTTTTATAATAATTATCATTTTTATTGTAGACACAAGTTTTAAATGATGTAAAAAAAAGTTGATTGAAAAAGTTAATGGAATGTGAAAAAAAGTTAAATGATGTAAAAAAAAGTTGAGACACATTTTTTATATTGGTTTTATAATAAAATGAGAGTGAAGTGAGTTAGTGGAATGTGAGACCTACTTACCATTTATGGTAAAAATAAAGTGTGACAATTACTGTGGGACAGACTAAAATGAAAAAGAGCGACAATTATTGTGAGACTAGAAAATACTCCCTCCGTCCCGGCTAAGATGACACATTGCTTAGCCGGCGCGGGATTTTAGGAGTTATTGGTTAAAGTGTTTAATTGGAGAGAGAGAAGGTGAGTGTAGGTATTAAAGTAGAGAGATGAAGATAGATGAATATTTTAATAGGAGTGAGAAAAAGTGGTTGAGTGTATTAATTGGAGAGAGAAGGTTACCAAAAAAGGAAATGTGTCATCTTAGTTGGGACAAACTAAAAAGGAAAACGTATCATTTTAAGCGGGATGGAGGGAGTAAGTTTTATAATAAAATAAAATAATTAAAATGAGTTAATGGAATAGAAGACTTACTTCTTATTTATAATAAATAAAAATGAAAATAAACTTTTAATAAAAGACATACTAAAATGGCAAAAGTAGACGCTTGATAAGAACCGATAAAATATTTTTTTTTATTGAGTTGGGTAGATCCTCATGCTTAGGACCACTTCAATTAATTTTTAATCGAGTTGGATAGATACTAAAGCTTAGACCACTTCAATTACATTGATATCAACGCCAATGCCAATTTAATTTTGTAAGTGGTGCGAATTTTACTATGCTTGATTATTAATTTATTATATATTAAAAAATCGAACTCAAATCGCATAAGGTAAACTTAAAATCCATTAATGATCATATTTCTAAATTCATTGATAGGGGTATAATACAATTGAGTGATTATTTTCTAGTATCAATTAATGTGAAATGAGTTCTAAACTCCAACTTATGAAATCATGTTAATGAGTGACTGTTTTGTTACTCTATTAGTCATATTCAAGATATTCACATTCTTGAGTACAGTGAGTGACATAACCAGCATAGGCCAAGCCACGGCTTCAACGGGACTTGGCCGGTGTCGGAACACTGTTATTACTGGATTTGCAGAATCTGCAGTATGCGGAGAAAGAAGATGAAAAATGAAAAGTATGTTCGTTATTGGGCTTTTAGTAAAATAATAGACCTATAGCCCATTAGCATTAAGTATCTTAGTATTTAATTTATTTGCCTTTAGTCACTCGCCAATCCCTATAAATACTATTTGAATTAATGTTTATAGACTATTTTAATTAATTATCATGTAAAATTTTGAATTTAATAAAGTAACCAGCCACTTATTGTCTAATTCTCTAACTCTAAATTATGTTTTCATCTATCTTTTTTCCCATTAATTTGCCTATAAATTTGTATTAATTCCTAATGTAAAATTTTATGTGTAATATATAATAAATTTAATAATAGTTCATAGTATAATAAATTTATGTATTTATTATATGTATTGGTAGATTGTGTTTTCTTTGTTTTTAGTATTAATTGCTTTGAGTAATAGTAGTATATTGGAGTATGTATCATGTTCATTGCAATCTTTAAACTCAAAAATTTCATTAATACTCTTATAGTATAAACGAGTAAATAATTTTTATTGTTCATATGAATAGTACTCTCTCCGTCTCATAAAGTTTTTCTCATTTTATCATTTTCCTTCGTTCCACAAAGTTGGGTCCCTCTTGGAATCTAACCAAAATAAGACATTTAATACACCCCTCAATTTCTTCCGTATGTGACCCTTGTTCCACTAGACCACTACACCTTCATTTAATACACAGTCAAACAATTTCTTAAAAGCGGTACTGGATCAAACTGGGATAAATTTTGTGGGACGGAGGGAGTAATATTAAAAAAAATATACCAAAAAAGTGTCCTAAAATTTTCAGATATGGTTTCACAAGAGATAATATTTTTGTTTCAACTTTTGTTAGATATCATGCATAAAATTGAATGTTTTAGACGTTTAAAAAAAAAAAAAAAAAGAATTAGCACTGACTTATTCAAAATCTTTGTTCCATCACTGCTTGAGTGGCATAAAATTTTAGGAATTGTTAGGTAGAGTAAACAAATATTAAAAATGAATATTTTAATAGAGATAAATTAAAAAGAAAAATGGATATATTGAGTGAGATGAAAAGAGTATTAAAAACTACAATAAATAACCATTTTAGTTTACAAGGCAGTAATAATAGCCTTAACTCCAAGGGAAAAAAAATATTCTAGCATATTTATAACTACGAAGAGATAACTTTACCCTTTTTAATTAGGTCTATAACCCATTTGTTTTTTCGTTCGCATTTTTCAAGTACTACATCTTCTTCTTTCATTTCTCATTTTTGTGTTTCATTTTTACATTCTCCTTGTTCTCAAGTTTTGAACTTCTTTTTCTGACACAAAATTATGCAATCATGCGTATACCCAATTTTGACTCTTGATGTTAATTACGCAATACGCACTGACTAATGAAGTACTCCATCCGTCCCTATGTAGTAGTAGAGGCATTTCATTTTAAGCACTCGTTTTGAAAAAAATTATAAAAAATAGTTAGAGTGGGGAGAGAATAATAAAAAGAAGAGTTTCTCTATGTTATTCACTTTCTTTATTTCTCTACTTTAATTATTTATTACTATTATCTTTTTAAAATGAGTGCTGAAATGAAACTCCTCTGCTGCATAGGAACAAAGGGAGTAGTCATTTTCAATAGGACAAATATAATACCCTCTCTGTCCTCAAAAAGTATGAACTTTGAGTTCGATGTGAGTTTTAATGCATTATTAGTAAAGTAAGAAAGAGACAGATGGAGAAAGTTTTTTAAGTATTATTAGTGAAGAATGAGTGCCACCTCATTAGAGAGGGGAGAGTTTTTAAAGAATGAGTGCCACAAAATAACATCTCCTAAAATCTCGTGCCATCTCCCAAGTGTGACGTCTACTATGGAACGGGAATAGTACTTTAAAAAAATAATGTACTTAGATCTCTTATGAGTTGCTCGTTGAAAGTTTGAATCTCCTCTTCGATAGTTTTATAAATTTGTTTCACAAAATCCATCTTTTAAGACAAAGAAACAAGTGTAAATATTTTTTTATTCGAAATGATAAACATCAGTTGAAAGTTCTTACCTTTTCACTTGAAGATTGCAGCCAACTAAAATTTGAATATTTGGATAGATAGATAAAATGGTTTTCTAAATATGAAAATAGAATAGTTTGAATTTTTTTTTAAAGAGTGTTTAAATTTCTTAATTTTGTTGAAAATAGAATAGGTTGAGGCAGGTTGAATAGTTTGAATTTTTCTTTTTTAAAGAGTGTTTAAATTTCTAAATTTTGTTGGTGTAGTAGGAGATACAGTAGGATACTTGAAATTCTAATCTTTTATTTACTTTTATAAACAGATTACACATATCTAATTTTTATTAGTGTATTAGGAGATGCATGAGGAGATGGTTTAGGTGATTCTTACCGACTTACTTGTCATTAGTTTGTTTTTTTTTTCGATTAGTATGTTAATACTTATTACACTTATTTTTTTTAACTTTAAGGGCAAATTTTCTACAAAGTCATGAACTTTTAACAAACTTTTTCGATTAACTTTAAATGTTGCACGAAAAGTCATGAACTTTACCGAACTGTGTAAATTTCCCATCCGACCCGACCAGATAGATTTCCGACATAAACTTATTCTAAGTGACGCGCCGGAGGCGTGACTAGGCAAATGACAAATTTAGGGTTCAATTTGAATTATGGAATTCAATTTGTATGTTGAATTCGTTATACTTGTATGTTTGTGATAAATTCAGGGTCAGAGATTGCAAAGATAGAAGAGAAACAATTAGAATTAGTGGAGTGCCAAGTCACGCCTCCAGTGCGCCATGTAGGATAAGTAATTGTGTCAGAAATCTATTGGGTCGGGTCAGATGAAAAATTTACACAGTCCAGTAAAGTTCATGACTTTTAACGCAACATTTAAAGTCACGGAAAAAACCAAACTATGTTGAAAGTTTACGACTTTACAAACAATTTGCCCTAACTTTAATTAATACTCCACATTCCACTAATGTATTATCACTTATATTATAAAAATAATATATAAAATTTAGATCCACGTTGCATAAACTTTTTCAACGCAATTTCTATTATATTTCATAAAATCCGTGTCTAGTCCAGTTGCGGAGGGAGTTGGTGTCGCGTGGGGTCGGCCGACCCCGCTGCCGTCCCCAGAGAACCAACCGCCTGAAAACTCCTTCCAACATCCCCCGATACCATTGCGTCCAGACGTCTGCCCCGAGATATCTCAAAGCAGCACAACTTTTCCCCGACCTCTGTTGATACTTCTTTTATCTAGTTGGGCTTAGGTTTGGGAATTGTGGCTTTATAAATCGAATTTACTATCTATTTTTTTTAAATAAAATTTTATAGCTAGAGACTAAACTTAAATACACAAGGCATAGGCTTTGCAAAAAAATCCTCAATTCTAAGCTGTAATAAATAATCCCCCTTCTAAGCTGTTATACTTGCACAGAGTTACATGTTCTAATACTCATTATGGAAATCCCAATTCTCTCTCTAGTGTTATTCATATTCTCCACTATATTATTCTTCATAATCCGAAGAAGGATATTGAAAACCAAAAATTCAAATGCAAACGCCCCTCCCGGACCACGGAAGCTGCCCTTGATCGGAAACATACACAATCTCGTGGGCGAACTTCCTCACCACGCGCTTCACCATCTTTCCCAGAAATTCGGACCAACGATGGGGCTTCAGCTCGGTGAAACTACAGTTGTCGTCATTTCCTCTGCTGATGTTGCCAAGGAAATAATGAAAACTCACGACATCAACTTTGCGTCACGCCCGCCGATTATCACGGCAGAGATAATCAGTTATGGGTGCTCAAGCATCTCTTTCGGCCCCTACGGGGATCACTGGAGACAGCTCCGCAAAATCTGCACCTTGGAGCTTCTGTCCACCAAACGTGTTCAGTCATTCGGCTGGCTGAGGATGCAGGTGTTTGGTGATCTTGTCAAGAGGTTTGCCTCGTGCCAAGATGGATCAGCTGTGAATTTCTCGGAGGAGTTCATGTCTGCGATTTATGATCTTATTTCGATGGCGGTATTAGGCGAGGAGGCGAAGCAGCACGATACTTTGCTCCCCAATCTCAAAGAAGTGCCACAACTATCGGCTGGATTTGATATTGCTGAATTGTTCCCATCGGTTAAATTGTTTAAGTGGATGAGTAGATTGAGGAGAAGGATCATTGCTCTACACGAAGAAATAGATAGGATGTTCGATGATGTAATTCATCAACACAGAATTAACAAAACAGACGACGATAAAGATCTGCTCGATGTTCTTCTCAAAGTCGAGCAAGACGGCCTCGAACTTCCTATTACATCTGAAAACATCAAGGCTGTGCTCGTGGTTAGTTTCCTTTCTTTCTACCTTATGGTTTATAGTTTTAGTAGTCCACAGTTCCTTAATAGATGACGCACTTGGTAGAAAAGTATTATTTTGTTTATTAAGTTATGAGATAAAATATTATACTTATAATAATGTAGGTTTGTATTAATATGATAACCCTTTCTTAAAATGACAATGTAACAATAACGTAGCATGCAATATTATAAACGCTAGCTATAATGCAATATTATGAACGTTACAATACAAAATGTTTATTAAAGCAAAACTAGACAATCTATACTTCAATATTATGAACGCTACAATGCAAAATGTCTATAATGCAAAACTAAATAGTCTATACAACAATACGTCCATATTGCAGTGTAGCGTTTGTATTATTGCATTGTGGTGTTTATAATATTGCTAATGTTGTTGTCACGTTGTCACTCTAAGAGTAGTGTCACCCTAACACACCCTAAGCAGAACTTTTTCTAAAAAAGAAAATGTGATATCTTTTGTGGGACAAGCTAAAAAGAAATGTGTGACATCTATTATGGGACTATATACGGAAAAATCCTAAGTAAAATATACATGCAGGATATGTTGCTTGGTGGAAGTGAGACATCCTCCACAGTCATGGTGTGGGCAATGTCTGAAATGCTAAAAAATCCAAGAGTCCTCCAAAAGGCACAAGAAGAGGTGAGGATGGTTTTTGACCAAGATGGAAGTGTAGATGAATCCCGGATTCCCCAACTCAACTATCTCAAGGCAGTTGTGAAGGAGACTATGAGGATGCATCCACCGCTGCCTCTCTTACTTCCAAGATTAAGCAAGGAAGCATGTCGGATTCAAGGATACGAAATACCAGCCGACTCCAAAATCATCGTTAACGCCTGGACTGTCAACAGAGACCCCAAATATTGGGATGATCCACACTGCTTTAAGCCAGAAAGATTTATGGATAGTTTGGTGGATTACAAGGGAAATCATTTCCAATTCATTCCTTTTGGTGCCGGAAGGAGAATGTGCCCGGGCATTACGTTCGGCCTCGCCAATGTTGAGTTTCCGCTTGCACTGTTTCTATACCATTTCGATTGGAATTTGATGAAGCATCAAGATTTGGATATGGAAGAAAAATTTGGTGCCACGGCTTCCAGGCTCACAGATCTATTTCTTGTTCCGGTTGTCAAGAGACCTTTGCCAATCACTAATCTCAAACCTCTCTAAATCTAGTAAAACATCGAATAACTACAAGTGCATGTGTTGTTTATTTGGGTATAATAATTGCAACTGTTTACAAAGGATAGAACCGTACAACTTATAATGTACTAATTGATACTCCTATGTTATAGATCGTGATTATAATCTTGCAATGAAATAAAAATAGTTCTCATTTTTCTCTAATATTCAAATCATGTCCATTTGACAGAAGTCTTGGTCACCCACCGAAGCAAGCCTTCGGTCTAAAAAGAGGCGCGATGCCCCGCTTCGGATTCACGAAATAAGTAATATGACATTAAAATTGTGGCATTTCATTTTCTCCTTTTCGCATCCCACTTATCCTACACCTCTCAAGTCAGACTTAAGGTCAACAAGGTCTTCTTGCACCGCTCTGCCAAGCTCGTTCCCTTGGCTATGGTTTCACTTGATAGTAGACAGAGATAGTGGTTAATCCATTCATGTGCAACACTAATTATATGACAAGGCATTTGGCTACATTAAGAAAGTCATAGTTACTCCAACGTTTACTTGTGCTTGGTTAAATTTCTTCACTTTGACCTTTAGAGCCCTAGGCAGAAGTCACATTGCATTAGCATTCGCAGGGACCTTCACAATGCATTGTTTCCATACCATCCCCAAGATGGCAAGCGACGACCCGCTCTAGCCGCGTGAGCATCTCAAGCAGTTCGCCGGCAGCCAACGGGGTTGGGCTGGACCCTATGCCCAGTCCTTAGAGCCATGCCTTTTCCCAAAGTTAAGAATCCATTTTTTCTAACCTTGCCTATATTGTTCCATCGACCAGAGGTTGTTCACCTTAGAGATTCTATGCAGTTATGAGTATCGCCGGGCACAAAAGAAATTTGGTCCTCCGGATTTCTAGGGCCGCCAAGTGTGCACCAGACACAACGCGATATGCGGTGCTCTTCCAGCCACTGGACCTTACCTCTGGCTGAGCAATTTTCTAGGTGGGCAAATTGTTAAACAGAAAAGATAACTCTACCTGAGGCCCCCACTGACGTCTCCAGACTCCTTAATGTTTCCGTCAATCATCGCATTCCGGTTAGGAAATTTAACACGATTTTCTTTTGGAGCGCAGGCTAAACGCGCTATCTATCGGGGTTCTCCCGACCCTCTAGGATCGACTAACCCATGTGTAAATGCCGTTCACATGGAACCTGTAACATCCCCTACTCAAAGTATGTTATCTTATACATATGTGTAAATAAATTGTCTTAGTATAAAAGATATATTAAATGAGTATTATATATGATAATGTTAATAAATGGTGATTGTGGTTAAATATGGTTAGCATATATTTATATGTGATAAATTTTATATATATATTTAAACATGTAAATTGAGTGAAGCAATAAATTTTTTGAATTATTATGAGTATATACGTAGTATATCACATGCATGCAAGTAGTAAAGTAGATATGTAGTGCGTGCACGTATATGTTGTGTTAACTATTAAAGTTAATTTAAATAAAAAAAATAGTACATGCAAAATAGCATGGTAACATGTGTGTCCATGGAATATTAATATACAAATGAAATAATGATAGGTGTCACAATAGTAGGTGTATGTGTGTCCAATTTTCTTAATCATCACTTTTCTAATTTAAAAGAAAAGAAAAACATGTAAGATCGGCTATTATATTTTAGTCTATGTTAGATGGATCACAACTAGTAAGTCGGCTTTAAGAATAAGTCATCCTAACATTTCGTAGAATAGAGAGTTGTAGAAAATGAGTGGAATAGTTTTCAGAGGGCGCATAACTCATGCACATACATATACTGTTAGGATTCAGGATTGTAATTTCAAAAGTGATGCGCTTGGATTTTGCACGGTTTTAAGGCCATTATTTAGTCCGTTTTGAATGTCAAAGTTGTATTACATATCCATTATTTGTATATTTTATCCATTTTGGTACTTTTACGTGTTTTGTGAGAAATGTGCAAAATAGAACAGAAAAAGGGCATAAAAAGGTGAATTTCCGGAAGTAGGAGCTGAAGGACGCCCAGCGGGCCGCTGGAACAAGTGCAGCGGTCGCTGCAAAGACTCCAGAAGGCTCTGACACTCTCTAGCGGTCGCTACACCCTTGCCAGCGACCGCTGGGAAAACGCGACGCGCGACAGATGTCTTCAAACTCAATTTTTTGGCGATCCTTAAGTCTGATCAGGGCTTTATACACACCATTCTCTTCGTCTTGAAAAGAGCTTCAAGTTGATACCAAGATCACCTCAATCGGAGTTCTGTGGAAAGAGTTATAGCCGTTGTACCAAAGTCGCGCAAAGCTGCCAGCTGTAGTCTAGGCGGAAATTTAAAGAAGGAAAGAAGTTAATACCTTGTGAAGGCAAATCTTTCCTTCCACTATGGGGCACGAAAATTCCATCTTTCCTAATCCTTGGGGAAACTTATTACCAAATTTAAATCTTTCTCAAGCCTATAAATACATCATAACCTAATTCATATTATTCACCAATCTTAGAGCCTTAATTCCATCCCCTACCTTACACATAAATTCCACCATTTTCTACAAGGAGCATAGAATTCAAGGGAGATCAAGCAAGAGCAAGATTGATTCTTTCGGGTTTAATCTAGTTTTTGTTTGATTGAACATGTCTTATTTTATTTTTATTTATTTGGATTATCTGTCTATAGATAGCTTAATTTATAGAATCATGGGGGATGAAAGTAATTGACTCTATGTAGTTCTTTTTGTTTTGTTTAATGTTCAGAACTCGTTTTACTTTAATTATTTCTTGGTTTATATTTAACTATTTGGTTGTTACTTTGATTATTGTTAATCTCTTATCGGTGATAACTTTGAGTGGTTTATATTTTATGTGCCAATGTAATATTTGTGACATGAGTGTTGATACACAATAGGAATAACTCCTAGTAGAGCTTGAGTCGGATGAACATATAACTATATAATTAGAATTACTAATGAGTTGATGAAATCACTACCATAGGGTTTCCTTGTCTCATCTGTTTTCTCAAACCAAGTTAACTGCAAACTGCGAAGCTGTTTCACGGTTTTCATTTAATTGCTTTCTTTACTTGCTTTTATTTTCTGTTTTTCTTAGTTTAATCAAATCTCAACTATGTGTCCAAATAGTATATGGGACTGAGTATGTGGTAGACAGTCTGTAAATTTATTCCTCGTGTTCGATATCCTGGTACTGACCTTTAGCTAGATCTAGCCTGTATACTTGCAGGTATTTTTAGTGCTAATAAATAGTGCATCAAACTTTTGGCGCTGTTGCTACGCATAGATTGATATCACAGAAAGGGAGGTAATACTAATTTGGATTTACTGTTTTTTATTTATTTATTTTTATTTATTTTTTTTAAAAGTTATTTTGTTTGGTGATTAGGGAGGAAAGAGCTAAAGAATTGGCAGCCATGAGAATGAGGATCGAGAAGATCGAGTTGTCAAGAAGAGAGAAAAGTGAAGCTACTACTGTGGAGGACATGCACTATGGCCATCAAGGATATCAAAATGGATACTTCAATGAATATTAACCCTAGTCAGAGAGGACATAATTATAATAATTGTTGTGATGATTTTTATCCTCCGAATTTTTCAAACAATAATGGTGGTTTTTGCAAATCAAATGTAGGTGCAGAAGAGGAAATTAGCATAAGGGAGCTGCTAATAATCGAATTCATGTTGGGTAAGATGAAAGATGAGCGATGGATCAATTAGATAGAAATCCAAACTGAGAAGCTTGAAGCCATGATTGAGAAGCTTGAAGCTATAATGATCTCCTTACAAACAACACTTTTCAACATGGCTACCCACGCCAATTTCCACATTACCAGAATGGGGTCCCCATTGATTGTCTTCCTAAACGGGGGGAAAATAGTTCTTTTGATTTTGGTAATCATCCTCATTTTTCATGTAACAATTCTAACAATGCTTTGCAACCATGTTTAGGATTTCCAGTTGAGTGCCAGAAGATTGATGAGCCCAAAAAGCAGATCACTGATGATCACCAAACATATTAGCAGGTTGGGGGCTACAGTTGCTACCATGAGCTCCACCATTTTGTCTATGAACACCCAAATTGAGAAAATTGCCAACATGGCAAGCATGCAGTTCCAGCAGAAGGAGAACAAATAACCCAAAGTGTTGAACCAAATAAAGAAGAGTGCCCGAAAGCTATCCCAATCTTGACTTCTCTTCAAACACAAATTCGATTATCTTCACAGAAAAAGCCGAAGCTGAATAAGTGGTTTAAAAAATCATTTGATGTGTTTTGCAGGGCACAGAGTAATTCCCAGTTGGCAGCAGCTCTACAACATGTTCCCAGTTACACCAACATGCCGAAGGAGAAGGTTGATAAGAAAAGAAACGTGAATGATCTTAAAGAAATCTAGTTGTCGGCTAATAGTGGGGACATCATTTTACACCATCGGTCTGTCAAGCAAAAGTATAAAGAGCAGTTCATCAAATGGTGTACACTTGGCGAAGCACCAACATGTAAGGCTTTGTGTGATTTACGTGAGAACGTTACTTTAATGCCTTTGTCCGTTTTTGTGCAGTTTAACATATGGAATCTAAAACCATCAACAATCAAGCTGAAAATGGGGGATGAAACAGTTGCACATGTTGTTGGTATAGTTGAAGATGTCTTGGTAAAAGTTGACAATTTTATTTTTCCTATAGATTTTTTGGTGGTTAACATGCAGGCAGACAAGAGTGTTCCACTTATCCTTGGGAAACCCTTCTTAGACATGTGCAAAGAAGTAATTGATAGAGTACAAGAAGAGATTCCAATAAGAGAGAAAGAGGAAAAGTACATTTGCCGCATTCAAAAGGTTATGATAGAACATGAAAAGATGCAAGAAGAAGAAAGGATCTGGAAAGAGGATCAGAGATTACGGCAGTCAAGGATTATAAATCTAATAAACTCTGACCCTTCACCAGTAGTTTCAGATGTTAACCACGTTGTGCATGAGTTGAATGTTTCTAATAATTGTGCTTCAACGCAGGAACCACCGAAGAAAAAAAGAAGGGCTAAGAAAAAGAGCAAGGAAAAGATGCTAACAACTCTGGAGGGACAACATTTAGACATGGCTGAATGATGGATGAAAAAGATTAAAGGAATAATATGAGTAGTGATTGGAAAAATTCAAGAACACACATGCACTTCCACAAGACCACATTGAGCAAGAAAGAGATGCCAAGCTAAAGACATAAAACAAGCGCTTGTTGGGAGGCAACCCAACACTTTATCATGTTTTATTTTGTTTTCTATTTTTTTTATACTTTTTTTGCTTTGTTTTCGTTCTTATTGAAATTTCGCAGCTTCTGGACCAAACCCAGCGCCCGCTGGTGACTCACTAGAACGGTTCTGACTCTTCCCAGCGACCGCTGGACCCTTACAGCGGTCTGCTGGCTTTTCACCGCACTCCAGCTGTATTTTTTGAAATTATTTGACTTATTGCCCCGTCCAGCTTTAGCACGAAATTTCAAGGTATCTTTACTGCTTTCATAGTTTACTCACGTCCTTACCGACTCTACAAACTTATTTTACACTTTTTTGTAAATAAGTTTGGGGTGATGAAGTGGTGGACCATGAGTTTAGGTTTTTGTTTTAGTTTAACTTTTCGTTTTTGTGTTAAAATAGCCGAAGGTGAATTTTCTTGAAAATATGTCATGAGCATTATATGAAGAACTTAGAAACACGCATGCTTAGGGACACACTTTAGACCGAGTTGCCAATGATATTACATTCCATCCATGTTTAAGTATGGCTTGACGTCTTGATTTGATAATTTGGTGAAAAGGTGCATAATTAGTGAATTGCTTGTTCGCCTTGAATCATGCTTTATACCATGTGAGATTTGAGCCTAAATTTCTTTCATGTGTGATTAATCTGCATTCATGTATATGTTTCTAGAACTTGCTCATAGTTTTGCCTAAGTCTACATAGTGTTTAAGTTGATAAGAGAAGATGTTAGGCCATCTTTTCCAGCCTACTTTTATACCTAAAAATTTTCGACCCTCTTAAAATTTTCAAAATTTTCCCGTTGGAGCCAATTTTGAGCCGTTACGCCTATTCTTTGGAAGCCAAATAAATGGGGACAATTCCTCGGGTTAGTATAGAATTTTATATCTTTTGTAAATGAATTGGGGAGATAAGGAGAACAAAGTTGGGAAAGTTGTGAAATAGAATAAATTCAAAATATGTGTTTAATCTAGAAATGATGTGTATGAAAAAAGAAAAAAAGAAAAAAAAAGTGTGAAAGTGAAAAGAAAAAAAAAAGAAAACAAAGGTTTGGGAAGTGAGTTGAAGGAGAAAAATAATGTGTTAAAAGTGTTTTGGGGTTTAGAAAAGTGGAGTCAATTTTACTCTACTTAGAATATCTTTATCTTTAGTCACTTTTTAGCCAAATATTCCTCACCTACCAAAGAGCCTACGTTACAACCAAAAAGAAAGACCTTTCGGACTTTTGATGCGTAATCACATCCAGTAGATTAGATTTTGAGCAAGCCTATGGTAAACTTTGCATGATGCATGATTTGAGTGCTATACACTTTACCTTTATATACTTTGAGAGTGAGAAAAAGAACACTTCCCATCTTTGGAAGTTTGCCACATGTGAGTGCATGAATTCAAGGTATTCTACGAGTTAGTAATGAAAGTGCACTAATAAGCATTGCTCGATTTGATTGCGTTAATTCATGCTTAATCTATTCTTTCATCTTTTGAGGCAATTATGACGCCTAGTCCTTATGCATTCCGTGCGTCTATATTTGTGTCTTTATTGTTTTGTTCGAGGACAAACAAAAATGTAAGTTTGGGGGAGTTGATACGCTCGGATTTTGAACGATTTTAAGGCCATTATTTGGTCCGTTTTGAGTGTCAAAGTTGCATTACATGTCCATTATTTGCATAATTCATCCATTTTGGTATTTTGACGTATTTTGTGAGAAATGTGCAAAATAGAGCATAAAAATATGAATTTCCGAAAGTAGGAGCTGAAGGACGCCCAGCGGGCCGCTGGAACAAGTGCAACGGTCGCTCCAAAGACTCCAGAAGGCTCTGACACTCTCCAGCGACGCTAGGAAAACGCGCCGAGCGACAACTATCTTCAAACTTAATTTTCTGGCGATCCTGAAATCCGATCAGGAAGTTCTACACACCATTCTTTTCGTCTTGAAAAGATCTTCAAGTTGGTACCAAGATTACCTCAATCAGAGTTCTTTGGAGAGAGTTAAGTCCGTTCTACCAAAGTCGTGCAAAGCTGACAGCTGCAGTCTAGGCGGAAATTTAAAGAAGGAAAGAAGTTATTACCTTGTGAAACCAAATATTTCCTTCTACTATTGGGCACGAAAATTCCATCTTTCCTAATGCTTGGAGGAAACTTATTACCAAATTTAAATCATTCTCAAACTTATAAATACCCCATAACCTAGTTCATATTATTCACCAATCTTAGAGCCTTAATTCCATTCCCTACCTTACACATATATTCCTCCATCTTCTACAAGGAGTATAGAATTCAAAGGAGATCAAGCAAGAGCAAGATTAATTTTTCCGGGTTTTATTTAGTTTTTGTTTGATTGAACATGTTTTATTTTGCTTATATTTATTTGGATTATCTGTCTATGGATAGCTAAATTTATAGAATCCTAGGGGATGAAAGTAATTGACTCTATGTAGTTCTTTTTGTTTTGTTTAATGTTCAGAACTCGTTTTACTTTAATTATTCCTTGGTTTATATTTAACTGCTTGGTTGTTACTTTGATTTATTGTTAATCTCTTATCGGTGATAACTTTGGATGGTTTATATTTTATGTGTCAATGCAATATTTGTGACATGAGTGTTGATACACAATAGGAATAACTCCTAGTAGAGCTTGAGTCGGATGAACATATAACTAAATAATTAGAATTACTAATGAGTTCATGAAATTACTACCCTAGGGTTCCCTTGTCTCATCTGCTTTCTCAAACCAAGTTAACTGCAAACTGCGAAGCTGTTCCACTGTTTTCATTTAATTGCTTTCTTTACTTGCTTTTATTTTCTGTTTTTCTTAGTCTAATCAAATCTCAACTGCGTGTCTGATAAACTCATGTTTTAGTCGGTTTAATTGGTCTGTTGAGGTACTTAATGTTGAGTTTTTATGCTTCAATTGTCTATTTCCAGCCAATTATCCTATATTTTGGAGTTTCATCTGTTTGTTGAGTGTTCTAGGATAAATAGATGAAAAAGAGGCAAAAATCCGACCGTTTGTGCAGAGGAGGCAGCAGAGCCTTCAAAGAATACACCTGGCCGGGTGAATTTATAGTTGAAAAATCATACCCGGCTGGGTAAGATGGAATCAGCATATATGGGTCAGAGAAGGGTCGAAAAACGACACCCGGCTAGGTGGATTTCCAGCACAAATATCCTACCCGGCCGGGTAAGTTAGTTTGATGGGTTTGACTTCTGAAAATGCGATTTTTGACAGAAAAATCAGGAGAAAAAGGCTAGGGTTGCATTCGACGAGAATCATTATACACTTACCGCCTCCAACACTCACACACACCTCTAAGAACACTTTGAGAGAGAGAATTGAAGATTGAAGACTCTAGATCGTAAGATTGAAGACTTCATTCCTAGATTCATTCCACATGAGTTCTTAGTATCCATCTCTTATGTGTTTCATTCATTTCTTTGTTTCGAACATGGTTTTTGTGAAGAACATGAGTAGCTAAACATTTCTTGTAGAATTCTTGGTGATGATGCATTGATTTCATAGTTTTTATCCAATTAATTTTGTTCTTACCTTGCTCTTGTAGTTATTTGATTATTCTTGGGTTTATTACTTTCAATTGCTTGATCACCACTTGATTGTGTAGGATTAATTAGATTAATCAGTAGATGAAATAATTAATTTGGAAATAAGAATAATTCACATCTTAATGCAATAAAACTAGGGAGAGTTGAGGTTTTGAGTGGGGTCTTTGACCTAATCGAGCTTTTGGTAGTTAGGGATTTTAGGATTAGAAGGGGACTTCAATCCTAGCACCTAATCTACAGGTTTCTCACTTCGGGAGGGGGTTTAATCTATAATTGTGGTCGACTTAGTAACTCTAGAGACACCAAAAGGTAAGGCAATTTGATTGGATAAGAGCTTGGAATTGTGCATTAGATCCTTGAGTTCTACAATTTTTCCCATATTATCCTAATTCTCTAGATAGTAGTCAACATTTGTTCGTGGTAGTTAAGTTGATACAAATTTGTCTCTATGGGATACGATACTATTGCTTGCTAATTGCTACACTGTCCCCGTACACTTGCGGGTACTGCTTGTGTTAAAATAAGTCGAGTCAAGTTTTTAGCGTCGTTGACGGGGATAATTTTGTGTCAATATAGCTTAATATCGTGATAATAATAGAGATTACTAATCTAGATTTTATTTGCTTTATTTTGATTTTTATTTTTGAGTTCTCTAATCTTTGTGTTTCCTTGGGCAGGTTGTATGCACACGCGTTCTAAATGTCCACCTTTAGAGCTAATTGATCTTGAGATCGAAGCATCCAATAGGAAGAGGAACGCACAGTGGAGGAAGTACCGTCCAGCGTCGCCGGCAGCCCGCGCCCGAAGGCGTGCCGCTTCCTCTTCCTTTTTTCCCGGCGTTAAAACGCCGAGATGTCCTTCCGTCGACGTCGCGTAATCCAGCAGCGACTAAGACACTGCTCCGGTGACCTCCCTCCGCCCTGACAATCTTGCGCGAACGAGCAGCCGCCGCGAACAGTGATGCTGCTCACGGTCCCGCGTAGCTTGGGCTGGGATGACTAGGGTTAGGGTTAGGTTTTTGCCTAGGGTTTCGTCGCGACGGAGAATCAGCCGCTGCTCTGGGACGAGCAGCGAGCTTCACCACCATTCTCCACCGTCGTCCTCCCGCAGCGCCGGAGATGATCGATCACCGCGGTCCAGCCGGTGGCGTGAACGAGCCCTCGCTCATTTTTCACGTCACCGCTAGATCGCCGTTGCATACTCCCACTACGATTGACATGATTTGCGAGGCTGCTCCGGGACCGGCGGTCTTCGCCGGCGGCGTGCACGAGCCCACGCTCGTCTGCGCGTCGCCGGTTGATCGCCTCCCAAGCTCCCACTCAATTCGACGACCCTTTCTCGATCACGCGTAGCGCGATCCGTCTCGGCGCGAGCGTCGACGGATCGCACATCTAGTATGATCGGAAAATTCAAGTTCTATTGATTCGAATGTTCTTTAGTTCATCATGCATAAAATTTAAACAATAAAACAAGAACATGCTTCGTAATCAAATAACACATGCATACATGAATTTCGCAAAATTTAAATCCAAATAATCAGAGCCAAAGACTGACTCTGATACCAATTGAAGGAACTGGCAGCGGAAGCGTTGCAATTCGGATTATCATAATTTAACAATTATTAATCGAGCAAATAAATCACATAATAATCAGATCTATTTAGCAGATTATTTAGACAAAAGCTATTCGCGTAATTTTCACATGTATCATGCTCATAACTTGAATTAATCATGTTTTAAGAATATTGAAACCTAAAACATGCTTTTCTACGGAGTAGAAATAATACCTAATTAATTATCCAAAGAATTGATGATGGCTAGCGACTTCTCCACATGACTCTTTGAAAACTAGATCACGAATCTTCTCTCTGGTTTCCGAACTGTACTCCAATATCAGTGTGGGCTGATCTCACCGGAATACTAGGACTTAAATAAAGAAGACATAAATTCTACTCCTAAGAGGAGAGGAAAAATTCGCCCAGCTCTATAGGGGGGGGGGGAGCGAAATTTTGAGAAAAATAATAATGATTTGTGTTGTTTTTTTGTCTCCTTTATTCTCCTATCTATATTAAGTTCCTTTTGAGCCCAGACAGGGATCTATGGAAGGTTTTGGATATGGGCTCATCCAATTTACTTTTTATTAATTAAATTGAACCCAAAATTTAATATAAGCTTTAATTGGAATATTACGAGCAACCACTACAGAAGTAATATTGAACTCTCCCCATCCAAATCCGAAATTATAAGTAATCCGGGTTTCCGTTTTAACTTTCATTTCCTACGCTTAAGATAAAAATATCCATTAACTAATTAATGTCTGCTATGGACTTAATTAATTAACTTCTTATTAATTCCAAAAGTGGACTCAACATGAAACGCTTATTTATTGTTCATAGAGTGATCAAACTCCAACTAGCTAGGTTCCGAATAATAAAACCTTGTTTCACGCTCCTCTTGAGGACATTATCAAACGAGACTCACCTCGCGCACGATTCAATATAATAGCAATCCTAGCACTGCTAGATATTAATCACCACTACCCAATATATCAGGATTATTGGGTTACGAAAAACCCACACCATTTGACAAGTCAAAGTAATGCATAATCAATACCGTATGCTCAATGCTTACCTACATTGATTAAGAAAAAAATATTTATCAAGACCTCGGCTTTCAGTAGATAGCCTAAGGAAAAGTCTTGCTGTTAGATCCGTTCAGTGCTTTACCACACCAATGTCATCTTATTTCAATAAGGCTTAGAAATATGCGAATTGACATCGCAACCTTTCAGGATGGATAGTCTAATTCCATCTAGGTCGTGAAATTCTTCTTTTTCTTTGTTTAGGACTGACCGTGTTACCTTAAAGTGGACGCCGCCCACAACCGGTCTACTAAAACAAAGACTTAGACTTTGATAAGTTAACTTATACATTTAAACATGCAATTAACATCCATTAAATGTAAAACATAACATTATGAAAAAAATAATCTGTTTTATTCCTTGGAAAATAAAATAAGAGTTTTACAGTATTCAATCACTCGAAACGTGATTTCGAGTATACAAACTCTAACAGGAAGACCGAAATGTTCCTCTTATACTGGGGAGACCTTTCCTAGCTACAGGGGAGACAATGATCGACGTGCAGAAGGGAGAGCTCATACTCCGACTTAATAATGAGAGCGTCACATTCTCTATCTACAATGCAATGCAAAGGCACGATGATGAGGATGCATGGAGAGTGGAGCACTGTAACACGGTTTAAGTGGTCGATGATTGTGTGAAGGAAGTGGCCCAAGCCATTTCGCCACAAAACCAATTGGAGCGATGCTTATCGCAATCTATATTCTCTCCTTACTATAATAATATTAACGAGCCTAATACCGATTTGTTAAATTTTGTAGTTGCTCTTAATTCGGCGAAGGAGATTCCAAGGTTTCGACAAAAATTCTTACCATTGAGGGATCCAAATGAAGAAGAGAAGGAGGAGAAGAAAGAGGAACTGAAGCCGTTGCCGTCACACCTTAAGTATGTATTTCTCGGGGAGAATGATACTTATCCGGTAATCGTATCATCCTCACTCACTACTAATGAACTTGATAAATTGCTTAGAGTGCTTAGGAAGCATATGGGTGCAATTGGGTGGTCCATCTCGGACCTTAAGGGGATAAGTCGTACGGTTTGCATGCATAGAATTCTTATAGAAGAGGGGTCTAAACCCAAAGCTCAAAACCAAAGGAGACTTAACCCGATAATGCAAGATGTGGTGAGGAAGGAGGTGCTTAAGTGGTTAGATGCCGGGATTGTTTATGCTATCTCGGATAGTGATTGGGTAAGTCCCACCCAAGTGGTAGCTAAGAAGGGTGGGATGACAGTAGTAAAAGGGGGAGATGATAAGATGATAGCCACTAGGTTCGTAACCGGGTGGAGAGTATGCATAGATTATAGAGCCCTAAATGCTGCAACTAGGAAGGACCATTTTCCCCTCCCATTCATTGACCAGATGCCAGATAGGTTGGCAGGGTATGAGTACTATTGCTTTCTAGATGGCTACTCCGGATATAATCAGATCTTAATTGCCCAGAGGATCAATATATATCTGCTTTTATTTGTCCTTATGGTGTATATGCTTTCAGGAGGATGAAATTTGGCCTTTGCAATGCCCCAGCCACCTCTCAGAGGTGTATGATGTCCATCTTTCACGACATGGTGGAAGATATAATGGAAGTCTTCATGGATGACTTCTCCGTCTTTGGTAGCTCCTTTGATAATTGTTTACGGAATCTAACTCGTGTTCTGTAGAGATGTGAAGAGAAACACTTGGTGCTCAACTGGAAGTATTTCCATTTTATGGTGAGAGATGGCATTGTGCTTGGACACAAAATATATGCAGGAGGACTTGAGGTGGACAGGGCCAAGATAGTGGCGATTGAGCAGTTGCCACCACCATCCAATGAGAAGGCTGTGAGGAGTTTCCTTGGTCACGCCGGGTTTTATAGGCGGTTTATTAAGGATTTCTCTAAAATTGCTAGGCGTTTATGTCTTTTACTTGCTAAGGATGTTAAATTTGATTTCTCCCTTGAATGTTTGCAGCCTTCGAGACTTTGAAGAAGGCGCTTGTGAGTGCACCCATGCTTATCTCACTGGATTGGTCACAGCCGTTCGAGATCATGTGTGACGCTAGTGATGTGGCCGTGGGATCTGCTTTGGGCTAGAAAAGAAACAAGATTTTCAGGGTGATCTACTATGCAAGCCGGACTCTAGATGCGACGCAGGCAAATTATACTACTATTGAGAAAGAGATGTTGGCGTTGGTGTATTCATTCGACAAGTTCCGTCCCTATCTCATTTGGGCGAGGACTACTGTGTTCACAGACCATGCCGCCATCCGCCATCTTTTCGCCAAGGTGGATGCCAAGCCGAGACTGATACGGTGGGTCCTGCTTCTATAGGAATTTGATCTAGAGATTCGAGACAGGAAAGGATGAGAACGTGGTAGCTGACCACTTGTCAAGATTAGAGCACTGTTTTGAAGGGGAGAATTTGAAGGTTCCCATCAATGAAGAATTCCCCGACGAGCATCTCTTCTATGCTCAAGGCTCATCTCCGTGGTTTGCAGATATTGTGAACATTTTGGTGGCGAAGATCATTCCCTAGGACTACAAGTCATATCAGAAGAAGAAGTTCTTCCACGACGTCAAGTTCTATTGTTGGAACGAGCCATTCTTTTTTAGGCGATGTGTCGACTGCTGGGGTTTGATGCCCCTTGCACAGCGGAACACTTGTACAATAACAAATAAATCAGATACGGATCTATTTGGCCGATTATGCGATTAATCAATTCACATGTTAAACGAGATAATTGCATGCTAGAACGCAAATAATTCATGCTTAGAAAATATAAATCCTAAACATGATTTCTACGGTTTAGAGTTACCGATTTGATTCTCCAAAGAATCGTCGATTGCTCGCGCCTTCTCCACGTGATGATCTTCAATACTAGACCACAGATCTTCTCTCTGGTTCCCAAACCGTATTCCGATATTAGTGTGGGCTGATCTCACCGGGATACTAGGACTTAAATAAAAGAGACAGAAAAATCGATTTCACGGAGGCGAGCTGTAGAGAAAAAATCATCCCCTTCTTTGTGATGGAGTGGACGAAAATTTTTAAGAAAAATAATAATGTGTATTTTCTGTGTCCTTTATTCTCCTATTTATATTAAGTTCCTTTTGGGCCCAGACAGGGATCTATGGAAGGTTTTGGATATGGGCTCCCCCAATTAGCTTTTTACTAATTAAATTGAACCCACAATTTAATAGAAGCTTATATTGGAATATTACGAGCAGCCACTACAGAAGTAATATTGAACTCTCCCCATCCAAATCCGAAATTACAAGTAATCCGGGTTTCCACTTTGTTTATTATTTATTTCCCGCGCTTAAGATATAAATGTCCATTAATTAATTAATGTCTGCTATGGACTTAATTAATTAACATCTTATTAATTCCAAGAGTAGACTTAGCAAGAAACATTTATTTATTATTCATAGAGTAATAAAACTCCAACTGACCAGTTTTCCGAATAATAAAACCTTGTTCGAGCTCCTCTTGAAGACATTATCAAACGAGACTCACCTCGCGCACGATTCAACATAATAGAAATCCTAGCACCGCTAGATATTAATCACCACTACCCAATATATCAGGATTATTGGGTTGCGAAAAACCCGCACCATTTGATAAGTCAAAGTAGTGCATAATCAATACCGTATGCTCAATGCTAACATATGTAGATTAAGAAATAGTATTTTATCAAGACCTAGTCTTTCAGTAGATAGCATAAAGACACGTCTTGCTGGTAGATCCGTTAAGTGCTATACCACACCAATGTCATCTTATTTCAGTAAGGCTTAGAAATATGCGGACTGACATTGCAACATTTCACGATAGGTAGTCTAAGCCTATCTACGTTGTGAAATTCTTCTTTTTCTTTTGCAAATCATTGCATAGATCTGACCGTGTTACCTTAAAGTGGACGACGCCCACAACTAGTCTACTGATAAGTCGTAATCTAAGCCTTGGTTACTGGTCAGTATGTCGTGAAATGCATGTATTATCTGCAAAACAGTTGCTTAAGTGTGCAGGATTAAAGGATCCAAGTCAGTAGGAGACGATTCGGGTGACGCAAGTGAAAAGGGCGCTAGAAGGGTGCGATGCGACCGGGATGCATGCCGGAGAAAAGGCTCGAGATGGAGAAGGAGGATAGCTGGGATGATCATTGACTAGGGCAAAAAGGTCAAAACTCGGGAGAAGTCTACCCTAAAAGCAAGGGAAAGCCTCCCTATAAAAGAAGCCACTTGGAGAGAGAGAAGGAGTTTTTTTTTAGTGAGTTCGACAATCACACTTAGTAGAATTCTCTCTAGAAGATCAGTTCCTTCAGCATTATCCTACCTCTCGTTCCTCGCCACAGCCATGGTCACTTGACGTCCAAGAGTCTGCCGGAGAAGTCATCAGTTCGCCGTTCCAGCCAGTTATCGTAGCAGTGTAGTAGTATCATCGCCCGGAGTGGCACAAACAATCTTAATCGCTTTCTTTGTTTAAAGTTTACTTGTTTTCATCGTTAGTTACTTGCAAACACTCATCGCTGTTGCACTTTTGAAGTACTTTGTTATTTTCCAACATTTACGTTATGAAGTTTCTATTTCGCATGTCACTTTGGTTCGAGTTTGCTTCATTCTGCCTAGGAAAGTTAGATTTAGTTATTGCTTTCAATTTCTAAGTGTTTTCTTATCGGGAGTTGTTGATTCAAAGTTGTAGCTATGTTTAGTCAAGTTTTCGTGCATGAGTTTCTTTTCTGCGCCGTGATTACCACCTTGCATGTCAGTCAGTAGAAGTAAAGTTGCAGTTTTACCGTTTAATTTAAGTTTAAGCATTTTAATCGATGGATCTTGAGTTTGAATTTATGAATCTGAAGTTTTAGTTATGGTGTCTGTGTTCATATGATTTTTGTCAATACTTGGTGAGGAAGAAAACGTCAAAATCAACTTTATTGGACCACTTTTACTTTTAAGTTACTTTTGTTTTTGTTCCCTACTTTTCAGATGTACTATCCAGACTGTCAGAAAGACCCCAGCCATCAAATATACCTTGTTGTCTAAATTTCCCCTTTTAGTAACTGTCCACTTTCCATATGTTTCTGATACACCTTGTCCCCTATTTTCATAAACACTCCCACATGTCTGTTATTTTCCCGCCTACTAGTCAGTAGAGTACCACCTTTATTTCCTGTCTAGGTAAAATCTCAACCCAAGCGTGGTAGCTAACCAAAACACCCAGGAAAGTCACCACAGTTATCAAAACGTGTCCATCCTCGTGGGATTCGACCCTTACCTCCATTATACTAGCTAGTAGAAGTGGGTTGAGGAAACTTGTTTGAAGCCAGGTCCCGGTTATCGTACCAACGACTCAGCTGGGTCG
>NC_062969.1:19300484-19316700 GCF_023119035.1 Salvia hispanica
GCACTGAGCGTCAAGGCCTCTATTACGTGGATGAGATAGCTCACCAAGGTGGCGCTGCGATGCTTGCTCACAGATCTGCCGATAGGGAAGCTTGGCTGTGGCACCGAAGAGTGGGACATCCTTCTGCGGGTTATTTTAAATTGCTTTTTTCAAAATTTTCTCAGTTTAAAGACATTTCTTGTGAATCTTGTGTTTTGGCTAAAAACCATAGACAATCTTTTAAATCCAGTGATACGCGTGTTAAAGATATTTTTTCACTTATTCATGCCGATGTGTGGGGCCCTGCGCCTATTACTGGTGATCATGGTTTTAAATATGTTTTGCTATTTGTGGATGATTGCACTAGAATGACTTGGGTGTATTTTTTGAGAAATAAATCTGAAGTGTTTGAAAAATTTGTCATCTTTTTTAAAATTATTCAGACACAGTTTCACAAAACTATCTCTATCCTTAGGTCAGATAACAGTAGGGAATTTGTCAGTGGAGACATGGGAAATTTTTTTAAAAAACAAGGGTTAGTTCATCAAACAACTTGCCCGTACACACCCGAACAAAATGGGGTTGCTGAAAGGAAAAATCAGATTCTTCTTGAGATAACTCGTGCCTTATATTTTGACTCAAACGTCCCCAAATTCCTTTGGCCCGAAACTGTTGCTACTTCAGTATATCTTGTTAACCGTCTTCCCACAAAAATACTTGACATGAAAACGCCCATCCAAGTACTTTCAAAAATGGCAAAAATTCCTGAACCTCTCACCCTTCCGCTTAAGATTTTTGGGTGCTCTGTCTATGTGCATATTCCGAAACACGAGAGAACAAAATTTTCTGCATGTGCGATTAAATGTGTTTTTCTTGGGTATGGAGTTAATCAGAAGGGATATCGGTGTTATGATCCATCTTCTAGGAAAATAATTACTACCATTAACTGTAACTTCCTTGAGTGTGAATATTTCTATCATACCCACCTTCGGGGTCAGGGGGAGTGTAGTAGAGATGTGAGTATAGGTGGACCCCAAAGTTGGTCGGTACCTCAGCCAAGTAACTCCGAGGCGGAACCAACAGAACAAACTAGTGCCACCGCCGAGCAGGTCACATCTACTATGGAACCTCCTCAGTCAACCACATCTCAGTCTAATTCTCCTCCAGTGATATCCGAGGTAAATCCTAGATCCGATCTTGAGAGTACAGTTATTGCTTCTGACATTTCTGGTGTAGATGAAATTACCGCAATTGATGGTGACACTGGTCGGTATATTCTTCCCTCACGAATAAATCGTGGGGTTCCACCAAAGCGATACAGTCCTGAGAGAATAGGAGCCAAGAGCAGATACTCTGTGACAAATCTTGCGAAAGCCAAGATACTATATGAGGAAGAAGAGATTCCCCAGACTGCCGAAGAAGCTATGAAGATAGCAAATTGGAGGAAGGCGATGTTGGTATAAATGAAGGCACTAATGAAAAGCAAGACATGAGAAGTGTGCTTGAAACCAGAAGGTGTACGAACAGTGGGATGCAGATGGGTCTTTACCATAAAGAGAAGACCAGATGGGTGAATTGAGCGGTACAAGGCAAGGCTTGTAGCCAAGGGATACACTCAAACTTATGGGGTTGATTATGCCGAGACCTTCTCTCCAGTTGCCAAGATGAGCACAATCAGGGTTCTATTTTCCGTTGCAGCAAATAAGGAATGGCCGTTACATCAGTTTGACGTCACCAATGCATTCCTGCATGGTGAACTTCCTAAACCAATCTACATGGAGGCTCCTCCTGGTTTTTCTGAAGATTTTGAAGGAGGGAGAGTATGTAAGCTTAAGAAGATGTTGTATGGGTTGAAGCAGTCGCCTAGGGCCTGGTTTGGGAGGTTCACCGAGGTAATGAAGAAGTATGGGTATAAACAGAGTAACTCCGATCATACTTTGTTTTTGAAGAAGAGGGGAGAAAAGATCACATGTCTAATCATCTATGTAGACGACATGATCCTCACTGGCGATGACGAAGAGGAAATTGAGCAGCTAAAGAGAAATTTATTTTCTGAATTTGAAATGAAAGATCTCGGACTATTCAAGTATTTCTTAGGAATAGAAGTACTAAGGTCTCCGAAGGGAATCATTATTAATCAAAGGAAGTACGTTCTTGACTTACTGGCAGAAACCGAGATGTTGGATTGTAGAACGCCCGATACTCCAATGGCTCAAAACCACGGATTACAGATAGTAGAAGGGGCGGAACCCACTCAACGTGCAAGATATCAACGCTTAGTCGGGAAGTTGATCTACTTATCCCATACCAGGCCTGACATTGCCTACGCAGTTGGCGTGGTAAGCCAGTTTATGCACAAGCCTCAAGTAGCCCATTGGGAAGCAGCTCTGCGGATTGTTCGATACTTGAAAGGGACACCTGGTCATGGAGTCATGTTCGAGAAGCATGGACATATGGACGTACATGGATTCACTGATGCTGATTGGGCCGGGAATCCAAATGATAGGAAGTCGACTGCAGGGTACTTCACATTTGTTGGGGGCAATCTAGTCACCTGGCGAAGTAAAAAACAGAAGGTGGTAGCTCTATCAAGTGCTGAGGCAGAATTTCGAGGTATCAAAAGTGGATTGACAGAAGTTCTGTGGTTGAAGAAACTAATGACAGAGTTGGAATTAATGCCCAAGAAGCCCTGCAAATTGTTCTGCGACAATAAGGCAGCGATTAGTATATCTGAGAATCCGGTGCAACATGATAGGACGAAACATGTTGAAGTGGATCGTCACTTTATCAAGGACAACATAGAAGCAAAGATTGTGGAACTACCATTTGTCAGATCCGAGGATCAACTAGCTGATATTCTTACCAAAGCTGTGGACTCGAAGAGCTTTCGTGAAGTGTTGGGCAAGTTAAGTATGGGTGATCCCCTTACTTAACTTGAGGGGGAGTGTTGGAAAGAAATCAAAGGAGATCAAGTCAAGGAAGAATAAATCAAGGAGATCGGGAATTGATTCTGTGAATATCTTTTACCATATATTAGGCTATCAAATTAGGGTAAATCTTTACCTTAAATATTGTATCTCTAAGCCTATTTAAAGGCGTGTAAACATTGGTGAACATAAGTTGAATATGAATGATATTTCAACACTAACTTTTCATAGAATCGAGAGTTGTAGAAAATGAGTGGAATGGTTTTCCGAAGGCGCATAACTCATGCACATACATACACTGTTAGGATTGAGGATTATAATTTCAAAAGCAGAATCAGAAGAGATCAGTTAGATTATCCATCAGAATGAGGTGTATAAAATCACACTTTTAATTTTACATATTTTATGTTATTGGTAGTTATGTGCTACATTGGAGTGAATATATGAAATATATAGTGCAATATGATATGGATATATGATTGATGCAAATGATATATTTATATACAGTATTGGAATGATTAATAGAGTATAATATGGATATGTAGTTGATAGAACTGATATAATTTACACATGGTGTTGAAAGTGTATGAATCATATGATTAAAGAGGATCTGTGACGGTCTTGCCCTGAATCTGAAAATACAGAGAGACCTACGGGTCGAAAACAGAGGGACCTTCGGGTCAAATATAGAGGGACCTATGAGTCCAATTACAGAGGGACATTCGGGTCATAGAGGAATCCCGGGCAGATACCAGACTTGATCCGTCACAGAATAATAAAAAAGAACATGGAACATATGCATATGAATATGAAATTGATTATTTATATGTTGTGTATGATTTTGATGATATGTTTTATATATGATATTATTGAAAGAACATGAATCATATGATTAAAGAGGATATGTGACGGTCTTGTCCTAGATCTGTAAATACAGAGGGACCTACGGGTCAAAAACAGAAGGACCTTTAGGTCAAATATGGAAGAACCTATGAGTCCAATTACATAGGGTTGTTCGGGTCAAATATAGAGGGACCTATGAGTCCAATTACAGAGGGACCTTTGGGTCATAGAGGAATCTCGGGCAGCTTGATTTGTTACAGATTAATAAATTGAACAAAGAGGCATGTGCGTATGGATATGAAATTCTTTATGATTTTTGATGTTTATGGTTCAATGTGTTGAATCCTAATACATGAGAGATTTTTGTAATTATGGCATTTGGATAGTGATGTAATTAATACTTCCTCCGTCCCACGTTACTTGAGTCACTTCTTTTTCGCACTCGTTTTGAAAAAATAATAATAAATAGTTAAAGTGGAGATAAAGTAAAGTAAGAAAGAGAATAATATAGTTAAGTCTTTATCTCCACTTTAACTATTTATTATTATTTTTTCAAAACGAGTGCGAAAAAGAAGTGACTCAAGTAACGTGGGACGAGGGAGTATATGATTTCTTTACTCATCATTTATTACAAGTATATCCGTGAAGTAGGGGCTGAGGTGTGACAGAACCTTTCTCCACTTCAGCCTTCAAAGTTCTCATTTATATATTAAGTAACTAGCAACATATCTAATGTTTAGACCATCTTCAATGGTACACTAAAACGTAAGATGGAGTAGGTAATTAGCTCTACTAGTACTATAAAACCAAGCTCATTTTTGTTTTGGTTTTGGGTTTTGAAGTAATTAAAATTAAGCAATAACTAAGTAAACTAAACAATTAACAGAAAATAAGTAAATATTGATTCATATTCAAATAAAATCAGAGAATTCCAAAGATATGATTCATAACTTTAGTTTATCAAATACACAATTATAATTTCAAAACACGACTATGGGGTTACTAGGCCAAGTAACCTAATTATTCCCATTGACCAGTGATAGTAGATTAATAACATTAAGGTTATCAATCTCATCTAGTAGCTCCAAATGGATTAATTAAACCCTTATAATACCCCCACTCAGAGGCGGACACATGATTTCAACTATGGAGGTCCAAATTACTATTAACAGTGCAGGGTATTTTTCGATATGTGTATCCACAAGTAGTTATGACATGAGTGAAATTGTGAGATATATAGATTATAGTGTATGATAAATAATATAAGGTTGATGACAATAGCTAGAGATACATATGATTATTGTCGTTAAAAGTAGATCGACATTGAAAGGAGTCAACATTCTTAGCTAGTGTATTTTTAAAAATTGATAAGTATTGACAAAATACGAACTTTATGAATGGGAAACATAAATACTGTAGAAGAATTATGGTCTTCACAGGAAGCGAACTCGACTCTCCTGAATGGAAGCCTAGAGTGCCAACCACTTGAGCTAATAAATCTATAGGTATTTTATGTGAACCTAATATATATAGTCAAATGTACAAAAGTTGGGCGCTCTATGGAACCCCCAAGCCTCCATGTAGGTCTGCCAATGCCCTGACTCTTAGGTGTACCTTTTTGGGAAATTCAATATAGTGTTAATTCTAATCTACCATATGGATGTTCTCTTAATTCTCCCACGTGTCATCAAATCATCTTATGCTGTTTGTTAATCAACCAGAAGCATGTCCCATAGAATTGAAAAAAATAAATAATAGTGTCGGATTTTAAAAAATGGAATTTATTTAAACATGAAAAGATACTCCCAATCCCTAGAATTCAAACAAATTAGTTACCCTTAGACGAGATAACAAAATCCATACTAAAAGAAATAAACATTAAAACAATCAAAAGATATAAACCCAAGGAGTCGAATCTTGAAGCTTTAAGACTTCTCTCTCGCCTTACTCTAATCTCCAATTGTGAATGATGAATGATAAAATATGGAGTGATATTTTTGGATCTTGGAGATTATTTTTCTGAACCCTTGTAATGAAACACCATGGGAAGTATTTATAGACTTAGAGGCTCATTCTCCGATTAGGTAACAACTTCAGATTGAAAACGCAAGTCTTGGGGGAATTAGGGCTAAATGCATGTGCCACTCAAACTCAGCGGACCACTGACTGTGTGTCATTGGGCTGCTCATTGCTCTTTGGAAATTTCGTGGCGATCTCGGCAGACTGTTGACCGTGTCTCGACTAACCGTTAGGAGAGAGGTCTGGCTCTTGCGCTTCTGCAACGGGCTACTGGCGCATTTGATGGCCGCTTACTTTGAGTTTAGGATTTAGCGGACTGCTGAGAGGGCTTGAATCCTCTGATCTTCAATTTCAACCATTTTCTGCCTTTCTGTAAGTATATTTTATACATTTCTTACAAAACACTCCAAAACACCAATTTGTATAAAATATGCAATTACAAAACGTATTACGCACATATAAGATTCAAAACAAGCCAAATCTAGGTTTTAAAAGTATGCAAAATCTATGTTTATCACTAGGAGGTAAGTCTGTTATGGTTAGTATACTTAAAGCATGTTTCAAGAGTGCATAGTGATTGTGCAAGTCTTGAACGAGTATCCATTTCTCCCCTAAAGGAGATAAAAGTAACACTATTAAACATATATTAAACATATATTAAACAAACGAGTCTAAGGCTTCTATACCGTAGGCTGAACAGGTCATCACAGTAGGTGACTCAACTAGCGCAGAAGAGAAAAGTTTCACAATCGAGATAGGCGTTGGCTACCTATCGCGAAAGGTTGCATTTCAGTACAAAAAGTTTTCTTACCTAAAGAAACTAATGACTGTGTTCTAGTACAACATTGGATAGGATCTAATGAATAGACATTTCTGTAATGCTATCTACTAAAAGATATTGTCTCGGCAATTTATACTCCCTCCGTCCCTCATTAAGAGTAGCACTTTGACCGGGCACGGGTTTTAAGAAATGTAAAGAAAAGTTGGTTGAAAAAGTTAGTGGAATGTGGGACTCACTTTTAAATTGGTTTTATAATAAAATGTGAGTGAATTGAGTTAGTGGAATGTGGGACCTACTTACCATTTATGGTAAAAATGTAGTGCTACTCTTAATTGGGGACGGACCAAAATGGAAATTAGTAACTCTTATTCAGGGACGGAAGGAGTATTTCTTAATTATGTATGTAACATTTGGTATGCATTATTAGTTAAACACTACTTCGATTTATCAATTAAACTCGATATCTTGAGTAATGGTAATTAATAGCTAGAAGATGCTGGTTTCGTTACTCCCTCCGTTTCTTCATAGTTGAGGCGGAACTTTTCGGAACAGACTTTTAGAAATGAATGTTGGGTATGTTAAATAAATAGATAAAAAAGTAAGAGAGAGGAAAAGGTAGTGAAAATAAAGTATAAAGTGAATAAAGTAGAGAGAATAAAGTAAGAGAGAGTAAAGTAAGAAAGAGAAAAAAGTTACCATATATGGAAATGCCTCACTTATGAAGAAACTTCCCGAAATGGAAAAATGACTCAACTATGAATGTAACAGCCCGGATTTCTAGGGAATAATAAATACGGAGACTGCTACCAAAACGGACTTAAAAGCAATAAAAACATAGGCTAGGGTTTCATTTAAAGAGATTTGACTAAGGTATTAAACGAACTATCAAAGCAATAAGTCAACAGTTTAACCTAGAAAATCAATGAAGAATAGATACCATAAACTATGATAAAAAATCAAGGGTTCGACATAAATTCAACAAAACCACAATATGTCACAATCTTCTAAACCAAAGGGAACAAGTTCAAAATAGCCAAATAATACTAACAAGTTTAAAAAATTCAGCGGAAGCAACCATGAGAAAGTGAAGCTATGTATGAAGACACAACTACACTCAAAGTTCAAAATATCCATCTTATTTTATTAATGTGCTCAACACCCGCCACCGCTCGTCGCCGTTCAACCTGCACATAAGGAAAACACATGCATAGCTGAGTATTTTGAAATACCCAGTGAACTCGTTGCCAAAATATTTTATTAGTTATGCCACCCTTACCATAGTGAACTCGAGTTTTACAATTATCAAAATAAATATCATCGAGTATCACAAAAATATTTTCTTAGACTGGCCAGTCAAACAACTCCCCAATTTCCTCATCAATTTCCACAATCACAACATTTCCATGGTGCGACGAAAGTGTGGCCACACTTTTTGTCCACGAGACCGGCCGACTAGCAATGACTGCTCCCGATCCCACCGTGTACACTAGCCTGGTGGGTTTGCGGTCCTACTCAGACCCGAATTCGTTTATACATATTCATAGCCCTATAGCCCAATGGAGCGAACTCTCAAATTGGGCATCAGGCACACAACATTATCACAAATAATCACAAGCATGGTATAACAGTTTAAACCACCCTTATCTCTCCACATTTATAAATTTTCAACATAAAAGAGTTTAAGAATAAAGTCCACCTCGACTGCTTAGATTTCAAGTACGTTTCTCTCTTTCGTTATCCGGCTTCGCAACCGAGGTTTCACCTTATAATCACATAGGCACATATCACGAATCAGTTTCAACATAAAATCCTAAATCATGCATGTCTCAACGCTTCCCCTTTTTCCCACCGATCCAGTTTACATTTATCAATCAAAACAAGACATATTCATCATATATGTTTATTCACTCATCAAACTTGGATCTAACATCAACTTATGCCACACAAGCGTCATTCGCATGTCACACATACACACACGCACACATATTTTCCATATCCCATTTAACCCAGTTTCACTCAATCTAGATGCATGGAGGGGTTCAAGAATACCGATTAATCGGTTAGATGAAGAAAGATTAATATATAGGTACCTTTTCTTGTCAAAACGAACGGTAGAAACAAAGTAGAGACTTGATTCTTCAAAAATCTTGAGGCTCAAACTCTAACTCTTCTCAAAAGATGAAGAATTATAGAAGAAAATTGAGAGAGAGAGAGAGAGAGAGGGAGTGGTGTGTGCAATGGGGTGAGGGGGGCGATTTTTTTGAGGCTGGGGTTAGGTTTTGCTCTTATTTATAGGGTTCAATAAAATATTTAGGTAATTAAATAGAATATTTGGGAAGATTTGATTCTACACAATTAAATAAAACAAATATTGTGAAGTAGAGAGGAAGAATAAAAAATGGCGTGAATATGGTTTTTCAAGCTAGGGATTTTCAAAAATCCTAGGCTATCTATTTAGCCAAGATTTTGATTGGTATATTTTTCGGAATAGAATAAAATATCACGGAGCAAAATAAAATAATAAATCTCCCACCTAAAATTTGAAATAGGCGTGTAATTGGATTCTCCCATAAGGAATGGATTTTAAATATTTATTAAAATAAGATTTGGCAAGATCTCCTTGAGGTATGGTAAGATTTGCTAGAATATTTAATTTTAGGTATGGAAGGAAATCAATAAGGGATCAATTAAACAAATAAAATAATTCCTCCTTCCCAAAAATAGGTGATTTTCGAAAATCACCTAGAATCAATAGGGTGTCGATTTTTCTCATTAAGAAATAGAGAATAATTGGGTTTTGGATTTAATTTGGATAATTATCCCAAGAATTAAATTAAATCCGGAAGAATTAGGATTTCTCTCCAATAATGTGAAGGGGTCGAAAATTTCAAATAATGTGGTTATAGTATTTATGGAAATATCCTAAAAATCTCACTCATCCTTAAACAAATAATTCACCACATAATTTCACCTTTAATTCAAATATTCATAAGCCACGTCATATACTCATCAAGTTTGACTTTTCAAACTCCAACGCAACCCTAGACACAACTTGGTCATAAGAACTCATGCAATTCATTCATTCATCAATTAATTCACGTCTCCCACGTCATCAATAAGAATTTTACGGCTCTAAAATTAGGGTTCGAAATTTCGGGATGTTACATTATGCCCCCATTTCGTCACGAAATCCATGGCGATGTGCCCCCATTTCCACTCGGGTATCTCTAGCGGTTGTAACTTACCATACGGTCGTTGATGTAAGGCCTTCACCTGTTGGCAGGCTAAGCAGTGCTCCACAAATGCCGCGACATCCCTCTTCATGCCATTCCACCAAAAGGACTTCTTCAGATCCTGGTACATCTTTGTACTCCCCGGGTGAGCAGTGTATGGACTCTCGTGAGCTTTGCTCATGATCTCGTTCTTGAGTCCCTCGTCGTTCGGCATGCACAGTCTCCCTTTAAAGATGAGGGCGTTTTCGGAAGCTTCACTAAAACCTCTGGATTCACCGGTTCTTACTTCGACTCGAATCTCCTCAAACTTCGCTTCCATCCGTTGTGCTGCAACGATCCTCGTCCTTAGATTAGGCTTTACTACTAAGGCGGTGTTTCGGCCCTCCACGGTTTCAGGTACCCTTACCACTTCTATTCGCAACGCAACTCTCGTATCAAACTTTCCTCTTCTGTCAGAAAAGTAGCGAGCTGCGAATGGTCTCTACGGCTCAAAGCATCTGCCACTACATTTGCCTTGCCAGGGTGGTAGTTGATGTCACAATCGTAGTCCTTTACCAGCTCGAGCCACCTTCGTTGTCGCATGTTCAGGTCCTTCTGCTCGAAGAAGTACTTCAAACTCTTATGGTCCGTAAAGATTTCACACCTAACTCCGTAGAGATGGTGCCTCCAAATCTTTAGGGCATGCACTACTGCTGCTAACTCCAAATCATGGGTTGGGTAGTTCAACTCGTGTGGTTTAAAATTGTCGTGACGCGTAGGCGATCACCTTGTTGTTTTGCATCAACACGCATCCTAATCCAACCTTCGAAGCGTCAATGTAGACTATGTAGTTCACTCCAAGCTCTGGCGCAGCCAACACTGGTGCGGTGGTCAATTTCTCCTTCAAGAGTTGAAAGCTCGCTTCACACTCCGGCGTCCAGTTTACTTTGACTCCTTTCTTGAGCTGTTGGGTCATCGGTCTCGCTATCTTGGAGAATCCTTCTATGAACCTTCGGTAGTATCCTGCCAAGCCCAGGAAACTCCGAATCTCGTTCGGTATCGAAGGCGACTTCCATTGTTGTACCGCCTCAACCTTGGCGGGGTCTACTCGGATTCCTTCTGCAGACACAATGTGTCCTAGAAAGTTCACCTCCTTCAGCCAGAATTCACACTTGCTGAATTTGGCGTATAGCTTCTCGGCCCTCAACGTTTCTAACGCGATTTGTAGATGTTCTGCGTGCTCCTTCTCATTCTTCGAGTAGACTAGAATGCCATCTATGAATACTAGGACGAATTTATCCAGGTATGGGTTAAATACCCGGTTCATCAAGTCCATAAATACTGCTGGGGCATTCGTTAGACCGAACGGCATCACTACAAACTCATAGTGACCATATCTTGTACGGAATGCGGTATATCCTCCTTTCGAACTCTCAGCTGGTGGTATCCGGACTTTAAGTCCATCTTTGAAAACACGCTGGCTCCTCGGAGTTGATCGAACAGGTCGTCTATCCTCGGCAGTGGGTACTTGTTCTTGAGGGTCAATTTGTTCAACTCTCTATAGTCGATACACATTCTCATTGACCCGTCCTTCTTCTTAACGTAGAGCACCGGTGCGCCCCACGGCGAGACACTAGGCCTAACAAAACCTAGGTCCATGAGCTCATGTAATTGTATCTTGAGTTCCTCCAATTCCTTAGGCGCCATTCGGTACGGTGCCTTGGATACAGGTGCGGCTCCAGGTTCGAGGTCGATTGTGAATTCCAATTGTCGATCCGGTGGCGGTCCAGGTAACACTTTGGGAAAAACATCAGTAAAATTTCGCACAACAGCGACGTCTTCTATCTTCTTTTCCTCCTCCTCTCCATGGAGATAGACGAGGTAGGCAGGACGTCCTTTCTTCATCATGGCGGTGGCTTGTAGCGCGGAGATTATGGCGGTTCGCCGGTTCATCGATATTCCGTGGTACACGATGGATTCCTTACCCGGAGCTTGTAGGGATATCTGCCTCTCCTTACAACGAATCGTCGCAAAGTTCGCGGTCAACCAGTCCATTCCTAGGATTATGTCGATATCTCCCATCGCCATAACTTGCAGATCGTGAGCGACTAACTTAAGTTCTCCTAGTACAATCTCTACGTTCGAGCAAGTTTGGGAAATCTCTACTATCCCTCCTACTGGTGAGGACACCATCATTCTATGTTCAGATATTCTAACAGGCAAGATCAAGGTATGCACACATAATTCGGATATAAAAGAATGCGATGCGCCCGTGTCAAACAGCACAACAATGGGGGTATCGAGGATTTCGCCTATACCTGCCAAGTTTCCATTCTCGTGACTCCATTTCTCAATTCTGGGCTGCTTCTGACTCATGGCGTACGCTCTAGCTTGGGCGGGAAGTCTCGGGCGAAAAGTCTGTTGCTGCCGCTGAGGTTGTTCCCGGTTCACTCCCGACCCCGTTGATAGCGCCCTTGGCTGCTGACGGAATCCTTAATTGTTCCGCCTCGACCCGGTTCCCACGTTCTTACTCGGGCACTCCCTAGAGAAGTGACCATTTCCCCCACAGTTGAAACACCTAGTCGGGTTCGACACTCTACACTCCCCAAAATGGTACTTGGCGCAAATATTGCATTGGGGTGGCCTGGCCCGGGGGTCACTCCTTTGGTTGGACGAAGTCTGCCCTCCCCCATACGGCGGTCGGTTCTGGGCAGGGCGGTATCGCTTGTTGTCGTAGTGGGTCCTACTCTCGTCCCACCTCCTCTTATCTTGGGAAGGGCGTGGCGGGGGTAGTGCCAGGGTAGTGTTCCCCGCGCTCTTCTCCTTAGGCATAGTTGCTTCAACATCTAGTGTGAGGGCCAGCGCCTCTGCGTACGTAAGTCTCCCACGGACAGCCAATGCCAGCTTAATCTCATGTCTCAGGGCCTCACGAAACTTATCGGCCAGCTTCTCGTCAATATCTGTCTGTTCCGGCGCATAGCGGGTCATGTCACAAAGTGCGCGGTTGTATTCGGTCACTGACAGGCGCCCTTGAGTTAGGTTGTAAAATTCGGCTGTCTTTGCCTTGCGGTAGCTTTTAGGTATGTACTTGTTATATACTTCGGCTTTGAAGTCCTCCCACGTCATCCCGTCCACTCGATCCTGTGGCATGGTTTTCAGCTTGGTATCCCACCAAAAGTCGGCGGACCCGGTCAGTTGATGCGTCACGCAAATCATCTTCTCCTCATCATTGCACACCAACGTCTTAAAGATGCGCTCCAAAGTGCGGACCCAGGTTTCAGCCGTCGCCTGTTCGCCCATTCCGTCAAAGATAGGAGGCTTTTGGTCTAAGAACAACTTCACGACTTCCCTATCTACAAGTGGAGGTGGTGGTGGTGGCGGCCTTGGTTGCGTCACACTTTCTTCTTCCGAAGCCTGGGAAGTGGGTTCCTCGTGCCTTACGTTGCGTCTAGGCGGCATTCTGATTCATTTTCACTCGAGTCGTTAGCGTACTTATTCAAACCCAAAAATAGTGATGTGATGTACTTGAAAGAAAAGTTTGATTCTTTCTACAAGTAGGGTCCAAGGAATGACCACACAATAGCATTGTAGGAAAAACAGTTGCGCAAGAAAAGACATAATAAAGTTGCACAACAAGATGAAAGATGCTTGGAAGAAAAATAGAATAGACAAGTACATTCACGCAATAAGGTAGAAAAGAGTATAAATAGCTCGTTGCAAGATAAGATAATAAAAAGGTGTGAATTCCCCATTAAATCTCAAAATGTGGTCAAAGAGGTCTTAGTACATCGAACGAAAAGGAGTAAAGCAAATGCGAAAGAAAAAGATAAAGTAAGTAAAGATTTTAGAATTCTCAAAACATGGGGAAAGGAAAACAAAAATCACTATTCGATCACTATTCATCTCCGCCCTCATCCTCTTCCGGTTCTTCCGACTCTCACGACACTTTCCGCGTTTGAGCTCTCTCCCTTCTCAGCGGATCCCATCTCCTCGTCTTTCTTCTCGTCGCTTAGGGGCGAAGGAATTGAGGTGAGCATCTCTTCGACCTCCCTTTCGATCCTTAGAGGGGCCGAAGTGCGCATCCTAAGTGTCCTCCTTCGGGGAACGCGAGCAACGTGCGGCTCCTCATCATCGCGATACTTCATTCGGCGAGCTGCTCCTGGAGAGTAGTTTTGTGTTAGCGGATGGAGTGGAGGTCCGTCGGCTGCAAATGACATAGCCGGAAGTAGGACTCCTATTAAGCCGACGAAGTCTCCTCGAGGCGTGTACTTGGGTGGGCTGAACCAAGTGTATGACACTGCAGCTTGGGCGGTCCACTCGCTCCATGGGGAGGGTAGCATATGGATAAGTCTCATGATCCCCGCATGATGGGTGGTTCCATACGCGTAAGCGTCCAGCCAGTGGTCATAGAAATCGGTGACGTAGTTCAGGAGGAACTGTTTCCCGTCCCACTCCGTAGCGCTCCACCGGAAAATTCGTATTTTTGGCGTTACGGCAACGCATCTGGGCATGATAGGGTTGAACCATCTATAAGAAGAAAAAGTCAGCATCGTCACAAAGGGGTGGAAAGGAATAACAAGTGTGTGTGGTTTCAAACGATGCGGTGAAAAGGATAGACATGTGTATAAACATCAAAAGATGGCGGTACAAAGATAGTATCGTCGAGAGTTTTCGTTTCTAAGGCAGTTATTCGCGCGTCTCCTTTCACGTTTCGTCGAGTCCTTACATACACTAATTGCCTCATACTAGTCACTCCGTGTTTCTACTGTTGACATAAGCGCTGTGATCGTATAGCTATGTCATGCTAGGTAACAACTAATTCAGGCCTATGTGTTGCAAACATTTTAACATAATCTCACGTAATCAAATTCACATTTCACAATTTCACAAGTTCACATACAATATTTGACGGATCACCATTCGGGAAGCATCGCTTCACATTCACACAATATTTCCAAACTCCTAGGAGTCATCCTATGGCATGCTTTCTATTTTCACAAAAATAACATTTCCCACCGAAATTTTCAAGAGCATAAAATTTTCATCTGAAAGTCATAGTACTCCCTCCGTCCCGCTTTAGGAGTCCCGGTTGAGTCGGGCACATATTTTAAGAAAAAAGTATTTGAATGTGTAATAAATAAATATTGTAGTGGATGTTGGGACCCACTTTTAATTGAGTGTCCATTAAATAAATGTTGTAGTGGATGTTGGGATCCACTTTTAACACTTTTTTATTAGTTGTAGTGGATGTTGGGACCCGCTTTTAACACTTGGCATTTTTTATTAATTTATCTCAACCGGGACTCCTAAAGCGGGACGCCCAAAATTGATCAACCGGGACTCCTAAAGCGGGACGGAGGGAGTAATATTTTGTACCTCTTTCTTCGTGGTTGAACGGGACGAGTTGCGGTGTTGAGCCTTCCATATTTAGTACGTTAGTAAATGGTTACAAGGATAAATTTTAAATTTTGAAAAGACTCTTGGGTCCAGAGCTGTAACAGCCCGGATTTCTAGGGTATAATAAATACGGCGACTGCTACCAAAACGGACTTAAAAGCAATAAAAACATAGGCTAGGGTTTCATTTAAAGAGATTTGACTAAGGTATTAAACGAACTATCAAAGCAATAAGTCAACAGTTTAACCTAGAAAATCAATGAAGAATAGATACCATAAATTATGATAAAAAATCAAGGGTTCGACATAAATTCAACAAAACCACAACATGTCTCAATCTTCTAAACCAAAGGGAACAAGTTCAAAATAGCCAAATAATACTAATAAGTTTCAAAAATTCAGCGGAAGCAACCAAGAGAAAGTGAAGCTATGTATGAAGACACAACTACACTCGAAGTTCAAAATATCCATCTTATTTTATTAATGTGCTCAACACCCGCCACCGCTCGTCGCCGTTCAACCTGCACATAAGGAAAACACATGCAGGGCTGAGTATTTTGAAATACCCAGTGAACTCGTTGCCAAAATATTTTATTAGTTATGCTACCCTTACCATAGTGAACTCGAGTTTTACAATTATCAAAATAAATATCATCGAGTATCACAAAAATATTTTCATAGACTGGCTAGTCAAACAACTCCCCAATTTCCTCATCAATTTCCACAATCACAACATTTCCATGGTGCGACGAAAGTGTGGCCACACTTTTCGCCCACGAGACCGGCCGACTAGCAAGGACGGCTCCCAATCCCACCGTGTACACTAGCCTGGTAGGGTTTGCGGCCCTACTCAGACCCGAATTCGTTTATACATATCCATAGCCCTATAGCCCAAATGAGCAAACTCTCAAACTGGGCATCAGGCACCCTTATCTCTCCACATTTATAAATTTGCAACATAAAAGAGTTTAAGAATAAAGCCCACCTCGACTGCTTAGATTTCAAGTACGTTTCTCTCTTTCGTTATCCGGCTTCGCAACCGAGGTTTCACCTTTTAAT
>NC_062969.1:19316800-19398457 GCF_023119035.1 Salvia hispanica
CTTTAATTCAAATATTCGCATGCCACGTCATATAATCAACAAGTTTGACTTTTCAAACTTCCAACGCAACCCTAAACCCGACTCGGTCATAACTTCGTTCCTCAATTAATTCACGTCTCCTAAGTCATAAATTAGGAAATTAAATTTTCGGCTCTAAAATTAGGGTTCGAAAAAGTGGGGTGTTACAACATTGGTGTGCCGAATTGAACTAAGCGGTCCGTTGGGGCAATGCATTGAACATGTTGAAGGCTCACCGGGTCCGAGGAGTGTAAATCAGCGGACTGGGATCGAGTACATATAGAAAGACATAAGCAGTCCGCTAAAGCTAGTCAAACACGATTTTGAGCATTTAGAAGGTATTTACTTCTTTTTTTCCATTCTCTTTAAAAACCCTAGCCCCCATATTTGCCCTCTCCTCAACTTTTTAGTTCCTAGTTCATGAAAATCATCATGAATTTGAATGAAGTATGCTTTCTTTTTATGATTATTAATTGTATAATTGCCCTGTCGTCGTCCCTTAAAAAATTGAACATTTGAACTTGGCACGAGTTTTAATATATTATTGATAAAGTAAGAACGAGAGATAAATAATAGTGCAAGTAGTGTTAATGGAGAGTGAACTCCACATCATTAATTAGTACTGTAGTGTAATGGTATAACTTGTAAATAAAATGACTTGCATAAATAATGTGTTGTTTAACTGTTCTAAAATTAGAAAGTTCATATTTTTCAAGAACGAACTAGTAAGAAAATAGTTCAAAATTTTCAAAGACAGATGGAGTATTTGTTATGCGTCATTTATGCAAATGAATAGTCTTGATTCCAATAGCGTCTTCCTCTTATCTCTTGCCCGTTCGCCACGCCAACCACACATCAAAATATAATACAATATCTAGTACTTCCTCTGTCCCAAATAAGTTGGATCAAAAATTTTGGGCACGAATATTAAGAAATTGTGTTGAAAAAGTAAGAGGGAGGAATAAAGTAAGAAATGTAAAGTAGATGATGGAATAAAATAAGAATGACTGAATGTTTTGTTTTTTGTCAAAGAAGGAAATGACTCAATTTAGTTGAAACATCCCAAAATGGTCTTAGTTGGGACGAAGGGAGTAGTATAATATTCCTTTCGACCCACTTTAGGAGTCCCAATTGAATTCGGTACGGGTTTTAAGAAATGTTTGGGAAAGTTGTTGAAAAAAGATAGTGGGATGTGAGTCATATTTTTTTTATATTAGTTTTATAATAAAATGTGAGTAGAATGAGATTTGGAATGTGAGCCTATTACCTTAGAAGATTCAGATTAAAATGGATAATCGGAACTCCTAAAGTGGGAGGGTATTTTTTTTTACAAAAGATATACTAGTATAGCATATTTTATGTTTTGCATATGCAACGGGTGGTGAATCGTGAATGCCCAAGTCTTAAAAAAAGGGGGATAATAAATGGAAAAGAAAAATAAAAGAATGTAAAAGATAATTAAATGATACTCTCTCCGTCCCCGATTAAGAGTCACGCTTTTCTATTTCGGTCTATCCTTAATTAAGATTCACACTTCATTTTTACCATAAATAGTAAGTAAGTCTCACATTCTACTAACTCAATTCACTCACATTTTATTATAAAATTAATATAGAAAAATGGGTCTCACGTTCCACTAATTTTTTCAACCAACTTTACTTTACATTTCTTAAAATCCGTGCATGGTCAAAATGTGACTCCTAATGGGAGACGGAGGGATTAGTATATTAAAGTTGCCATATTTGACTTTTCACAAATGGCCAAGCATGACAGTGATAAGCATGAAGATATAGTGGAAATTCAATACGATCCACTAATTACTGACATTTATAGAGTCGGTCTTATGTTAAAGTTAAAGCAGAAGTAATTGTGGCACTTCCACTCCAGCTCATCATAAGCTTATCAATGAAAGAATCTTGGTAATAGTAATAGTGTAAAAATTACCAAGGATTCTTCATAAACAGTAGTCGTGCGGGACGCATTTTGCTCTATATAATTCCAAAATTGAGAGCAACTGATTTGGAGCATGCAAAGTGATTTTTTTATAAAAGAACAAAATTTGAGAGAGTGTGATTGAGAGTGAGAATGGGAGGAGATGGTGATTTGTTCGAGACGCGAGCAGGGAGAGGTAGAGCAGTGCACAGAGGATTGTGTGTAACAATATTAGCAGGCATAGTTTGTGTTTGGGTTTACAGATTAAGTCACATCCCTCAAGAGGGAAGATTCAGCTGGATTGCGATGCTCTTCGCCGAGGCCGTCTTGGGATGCTATTGGATTATCTCTCAGTCCGGCCGCTGGGCCGTCGTCTACCGCTTCCCCTTCAAGGATAAGCTTTCCTCAAGGTACCCAACTCTCAATTCCCATATAGAGACGTATGCAAGTTTGATTAAGTTCAAGTTTTATAATTTGGGGAAAAAGGAATATAAAAATATGTTGATTATATTTTTTCAGCTTGTGTTTTGATACAAATTCACGCGGATCCATCTTAAAATCATTTGGTGATAGGAAAGCTCTATGAGACGTATATAGTGGTTTCAGTTGGTACACCAATGTGGATAATTATATTATGGAGTACATTATTTAGTTTCAGTTGCTAGCATCCTCCCTTAGAAGGGTTGGATTTTTTTTGATAGGTTGGATTATTGATCGAAATTTTATGTCCATAAAAATTATTGGGTCAGTCATTTTTTTTCAGTTTCAGCATAGATATGAGTCAATTAAATTTGGCCCACGGTAGGCGACCCACTCTAATACCATGATAGAAATTCGTGAGTTATATCCTTAAATCATGCGATGATAGGAGGAGGGGGGGGAGCTAGGAGACTTATATAGTAATTTCAGTTTTTGTTGTACACCGTCGGATAGTTATACTATATTCCCTCCGTCTCAAGGTAGTTAGAACATTTCTTTTGGTAACAAGATTAAATTGATATACATTATTTTCACTAACTTATTACACTTACATTCTACTCCCTCTGTCCCGCTTTAGGAGTCCCGGTTGAGGCGGGCACATGTTTTAAGAAAAAAGTGTTTGAGTGTCCAATAAATAAATGTTGTAGTGGGTGTTGGGACCCACTTCTAACACTTTTTTATTAGTTGTAGTGGATGTTGTGACCCACTTTTAACACTTTGTAGGCATTTAAGTATTTTTTAATTTATCTCAACCAGTGCTCCTAAAGCGGGACGCCCAAAATTGATCAACCGGGATTCCTAAAGTGGGACGGAGGGAGTAATATAAAACCAATATATAAAGTGGGACAGCATCACAGTGGGACTTTAAATCATGGAGAGAGGATACTATTTTTGCCAGAAAAATGAAATGACTCAACTATCTTGGAACAACCCAAAAACAAATACGACTCAACTATCTTGGGACTGGGTATTTTTTAGTTTCAATTGACAACATGTTTAAATATTTTGTTCTTATTGCTGAATTTTCTATATATAATTTGACTTCGGTGTAGTTGCTATGTCCAAAAGAAACTGAATATATTGAATTTTGAAATGCTCTCTCCGTCCACGAAAAATAGATAAGATTGTGAACGGCACGGGTTTTAATGTATAATTGGTAAAGTAAGAGAGATAAGGAAAAAGTAAGAGAGAGGGAGGGAAAAGGTAGTGGAATGAGTGTTAGTGGATTGCGGGTCCACATTTAGAATGATGTGAGGGGTTAGTATTGGTTGAAAATTTCCTATCTGAACTTTGTCTATTTTTTGTGGACGGATCAAAATGACAAAACTTGTCTATTTTTCGTGGACGGAGGGAGTATTTACTTCGGGCTCGGGTTGATTGCAGATACGGGGAGAAGGTGCCGGCGGTTGATGTGTTTGTTTGCACAGCCGATCCAGTTCTAGAGCCGCCCTCTCTGGTGGTGAACACGGTTTTATCAGTCATGTCCTACAATTATCCATCCCATAAACTCAACGTCTATTTATCCGATGACGGCGGCTCTCAACTCACTTTCTATGCTCTCTTTGAGGCCTCTCTGTTTTCCAAATACTGGATACCATTCTCCAAGAAATACAACGTCGAGCCTAGGTCCCCCGCAGTCTATTTTTCTCGTACCATTGCTGTTGACGATTCCAGTTTCGCCCTAGAATGGACCCATGTTAAGGTGAAACTAATGAGTTTGAGTTGAAACCATTTCATTTTAGACTAACATTGTAGTAATTTGTTTTGCACCAGCGGCTGTACGAGGATATGAAAGGCCGCATTGATTCAGCGGCTGCAAAGGGGTCTGTTCCGGAACATGTGAGGGGTCAGCATAAAGGTTTCTCCGAGTGGAATTCCAAAGTCGAAAAGCAGGATCATCATTCTATTGTTCAGGTTATTCTCAGCTCATATCCTCATCCTCCTCTGTTTAATTAGGAGTGATATTAAAGTTGGGTGTTTCAGATTTTGATAGATGGATGGAATCCTGAAGCAACTGATGTTGAGGGGAACAGACTGCCCACACTGGTGTATCTGTCGCGTGAAAAGAGGCCGGGATGGCCTCATAACTTCAAGGCTGGATCAATGAATGCATTGGTAAATCAATCAACCCACTGATCAATTCATCTCTTTGGGAATGATCACACTTGTTTTTGCTGCAGATAAGAGTGTCGTCTGTGATCAGCAACGCGCCAATCATTCTCAACGTGGATTGTGATATGTACGCGAATGATCCCGATGCAATCAAAGACACACTCTGCTTCTTTTTGGACGAGAACCATGGCTCGCAGACATGCTACGTCCAATATCCTCAGCAGTATAACAATATTGTCAAGAATGATATTTATGGAAATCAAAACTATGCAACTGACAATGTATGCCTTTACTTTATACTTGAATAATAAATTATGGAATCTTTGTTTGATGTATTAACTTGTGGTGATGAAGATTGAGCTCTCCAGCTTAGATGGTTTCGGTGTGGCCCTATACGTTGGCACCGGATGTTTCCACAGGAGGGAAAGCCTATCGGGGAAAAATTTCTCCGGAAATCACAGGATTGAAAGCGGAGACAACGGAAAGAAGGCAAGTGTGGAAGAGCTAGAGGATGCTGCAAAGGTCTTAGCCAATTGTAGCTACGAGAAGGGCACTCTGTGGGGAAAGGAGGTTCGCCTCGTCTCTCTTGCTAATCAATGAATGGAAAAGCATTAGGCACCGAATCAATGACAAGTTTTTTTGATGTATCTATGCAGATGGGATTGGTGTACGGATGTCCCGTGGAAGACATAGTGACGGGCTTATCCATACAATGCAGGGGATGGAAACCGGTGTACTACAACCCGAGTAAGCACGCCTTCAAAGGGGTTGCTCCGACAACCTTGGACGTGGCTCTCATTCAGCACACAAGGTGGTCCGAGGGCATGTTCCAGATCTTCCTCTCCAAGTACTGCCCCTTCATCCTCGGCCGTGGCAAGATCAGCTTCGGTGGCCAGATGGGATACTGTATCTACCTCCTCTGGCCAGTGCTTTCATTGCCTACGCTTGTCTACGGTGTCATCCCAGCTCTTGCCTTGCTCCGCGACGTGCCCTTGTTCCCAAAGGTTTCTAGCTTGTGGATGGTTGCCTTCGCGTACGTCTTCGCAGCCAAGACTGCTTACAGCCTGGCAGAGGACGTTGCGGTTGGGGATACAGTGAAGGGGTGGTGGAACGTGCAGCGGATTGTGGTGATTAGGCGGATGACGGCCTATTTATTGGCGTTGATAGAGACGGTTATGAGGATGTTAGGGCTCTCGCAGTCGGCATTTGTGCTGACTGCGAAAGTGGTGGACGATGAGGCGGAGAAGAGGTACAAGAAGGGGTTGATTGAGTTCGGGGGCTCGTCCATCATGATGATCATCGTTGCAATGGTTGCGCTGCTCAACCTTGTGGCGTTAGGGTGGGGGGCGGTGAAGGCGCTGTGGTTTGGGGAGGAGGTGTTGTGGGCGCAGCTGGCCATCTGCGGAGTGTGGGTGGTGTTGAATTTGCCAGTCTACGAAGCACTCTTGTTTAGGAGGGATAAGGGAAGGATGCCGATGCCAGTCACAGTAAAGTCGTTGATTATAGTGTCCACAGCATTGCTCGTTTCTGTCTACTAACGCATCACTCTCAGGATTTGTATTCATCTACTTTATCGAGCTCTAATGCTCTACTCCTATTCCTACTCATTTTAAATAGGAGTAAAACATTATTTCTATTAAATAATAGATGGACATATACCCTCTCTACTTTTTTTTAAAAAAATTGCAACTCTTTCCAACTCAGTGTCTTCCTTAAAAATAGCAACTTTTAAACCTTTTATTTTAGAAAATCATTACACCCCTATACATCAATTTATTTACAACTTATACCATTAACAAAGTAAACTCCATGATCCACTAATATTAATTTCATTATTATTTTTCTCTCTCTTTCACTTTACTAATTTTTCTCTGCCTCTCTTTTATTTTATCAAATTGTGCATTAAAATCCGTGCCGTTTCAAATGTTGCTATTTTCAAATGTATGCATCCTAGAGTTGATACGCATAGATAATTTTCTATCGTCTATGCTTGATACGCCGTTAACTTTCTGCAGCTTCACAAGCTATTCTTTTCATATTTTTACAAAATCTCTAATAGCATCTCTAATCCATGAATTCCCTTCATTGTTCGTGCTAAACACTTTTTACTCCATCTCTTAATCAAGAAACACACGTGCAACCCTCCATCACATAACTATCTTTTCTCTTAACTATTCTCCCACTATTTAATTTCTATTCATTTTATATTTCTAATTAATTTATTATAAAATTTAATTAAATTGAAAATTTAATTTAATTAAAATACAAGATTCATTATAAATATAATAGTCACATGCAAATTAATTTTAATAAAAATTTTAAATTAATATTCAAATTAAATTCGCTTTAAATCATAAATAAAAACATTACTAAAATCAAATTCACGTGATAACAAGAGTATAAACATGCTATTAGAATTGAAAAGAAAAGGAATAAATAAAAAATCAATACAATAAAATGAGAAAATATAATAAAAATAAAAAAACGAAATGTTGGATTTGATATTTAAACCGACAACCTCTATGATTTTTCCAAGGCTAAACCCTTGATTTTGTATTAGAATCAAACAAATTAATATACTCTCTCTCTCCCTTAAAAATAGGATCTTTGGGAACGGCAGGAGTTTTAATTTGAAATTAATAAAGTACGAGAGTTGTATAAACAGAAAGTGATTGAAGTATTGTTAGTGGAGAATGATGCTCACTTTATAAGAGAGAAAAAACTTTCTAAAAATAGAAGGGCTGTTTTATTGAGACAGACTAAAATGGAAAAGAAGATTATTTTTATGGGACGATGGGAGTATAAAGCAAGAAAAAGTCCTTGAAGTGTTACTAATTCTCTCACATCAAATCACAAGACCATTCGCAACACAAGATGATTGCAAAGGCGTCCCGATGCTAGCTCGTCTTGGAGTCGAGTTCAAGCCAGCAACGAGACGTGTTGTTGATGTTCTATGCATCAAGAAAGTGCAATGGGTTTACTTCAATACCCCCAATTGGCGATCCAAGATGTCGCTGGTTTTTTGGTAATGAAGGTATTACTGTGGAGTATCCTTTTTCACGCTTTGTCATATTATATCAGTTGGCAGCGACCAATTAATTTATTCCAGATTTGTAATACTTCTTTCGTTCTGCCATAAGTAAAACAGTCTTTTGGATACGTAATTTAAGAAAATTATGTGTAAAAAGTTTATTAGAGAAAATATAGTAGGAGATATAAAAATACTTCATAAACATGAAAAAAGAATAAACATTAAGAGAGAACAAAGTAATAGATGATAGTTGTATATTTTGCCAAAAAAGTAAATGGTTCACTTTAAGTGGGACGACCAAAAAAGTATTATAATATTTATTCAGTGATGAATCTAGAATTTTTGGTTTTGGAGATGCGATCAAATAATTACAGTGATGTGGAGTTTTAAAACTTGATCGATCTTTGATCCTCCTGAATATGTTTTGTCAACCGCAATTTATGTCATTTTTTCATTAAAACTTCCTCGTGTAAAAAAATAGTACAACTTGAACGAATTTCACTATTGAAAATGGAGATATTTAAGTTATATGTTATCAATGGTTTATTTCATTTTTTGATGGGTGTGTTGTATTTAAATGCAATGGAAGATAAATACTATATATATGCAGAGAGGATTGAGAAATATTAATACATATTGAATACTCCTACATCACAACCAAATTTAAAAAATACTCTTTCTATCCCATAATTTTTTCATTTTTAGTCTAACCTATTTGAGTGTATTTTTTAATCTTATAAACTTTTTTCCTCTAATAAGGTGGGACATTTCTCCACTGACAATATTTCAATTACTTTTAATTTTTGTATAATATTTTAAAAAAATATATATTTTTTTATAAGTTCCATTCTTCCAATAAAAATATGTGCACTTTCAATTTCCATCCGCCCTATAAAAATATGAGCATTTCTATTTTTAGAAAAATGTCTCAAGTCATTACCATATACATCAATTTATTTACAATTTATACCACTAAGGCCCACATTGTAGCTCATTAGAAACTAATAATAACGTGGACTCCACTATCCACTAACAATACCTAACTAACTTTCTCATTTTCTTACTTTACCAATTGTGCATTAATTCATTTATCATTTCAAATGCCTATATTTTTATATGACAGAGGGAGTATAATATTTAATTTAAATTAAGTTGGTGGTAAAATAATATATAGAACATGTGAAATAGTTGGAAACCATAAATAGTTAACAGATAATATGTATAGTTGTAGGAGTTATTTCTTAATTAAGAAATGGAAGAATAAAATAGTTAAAAGTGGTGTGAAATCCATTAATAATTAAGCCAACCATGAGATGAAAGGATGAGATGAATCCAATAATTAAAGGATGAGATGAAATTAAAATCCTTTGTCGTGGATGCACAAAACTGAAGCATACATCCCCGCGCATTAAAAAGGCCCCATGATCTGTTAAAGCCAACCAAGGAGCTAGGCCCAAGTCCAACCCTTTAGACCGACATATTTTACTTCAGATTGGTAAATTCAAATAAACACATAAAGAATTCTTGCCGTTATATTTTGCACAAAAAAATAGAGTACACGAGCATAATTAATTTCAGAGAGGTTGTAGCTAAGTGCATGTTATAAGGTAAGATTAAGTTAAATGAGAATTGGAGCTTCAAAATTCCACAATTTTGCACACTAATAAAAGTACAAGATCAAACTCTTGATGCTCCAAGCTTTCTCTCAAATAAACGCTGCAAAATGTAGACTTGCAAACCGCTGGCTACAACCAGAGCAGCTGATTCAAATATGGCTTTATGAATCGCTCCTTTGCTCATTCTCTCATTCACTGAAAACCAAACAAATCAATACACTCATACTTCCTCTGCATTTATGGTCAATATGAACGGATAAACGAAAAGATATAAACGCCCATTTGCATCTCCGAACTACAGCGGTGCTCATATGAACAACAAACACAATATACAGTGTAAGTGCAAAGTTACCTATAGCCTGACGATCAGTTTGAGCCTCTAGCCAATGCTGCTCGAACTGAATATTGTACAAAGCTTCCTCTAGCTTCCCAATATGCTCATAAAGAGGTTTGAAATGCTCTGCACATGTCAACCCAACCAGTATGCAATTGAGTAAAAACAAAAAAATAGTCCATAAAAATAAAACAACAGGAGACTGAGAGAGAGTTGACAACCAGTATGCAATTGAGTAAAAACAAAAAAGTAGTCCATAAAAATAAAACAACAGGAGACGGAGAGAGAGCTAAATACCGTCTTTAGCATGCTCATCATGGTACAAAAAGTGACCAGCATGCACATCAAAGTCTATGGTTTCATGATACGGGGACTTATTGGTGAAACAGAACCGGTAAACTCCTTGATGATAAGCCACAAATTCATGCTTGTCACTTGTCTTGTCTCGGATGTCATGGACCTGTTCATCATTTGGTCCCTTAACCTGATGATTTTGCAATATTCATCAGGTCAATCTCATTATCTGAAACATATAATCAAGTAGAAGAAAAGAGAAAATTCAGGAGCACCGAGTTTCAAGCAAAACTTAGAATATAGCTCCAAAACTTTCACGTCACTGCAAATTCTGCTGCTACTCTTCAAGATGTAAACTTATCAAGTATAAATCCATTTTCACCCTCTCAAAAAAATCCATTTTTACATAATATGGTGACATTGGTAAATACCTAATTAGGTTTTGCAAAAATGAGTTTTAAGAAGATCTCTGGGAAAGTGTTCAAGAATTAGTGAGTTACACAGTCTTGAAGTGGCATGACAATAAAGAATGGAAGCATGTAAAGTAAAGGATACCATCAGTAGCATACTTAGTTCTCATCATTTATGTTCATTGCAACTAAAGGGAAGAGAAAACTCAAATTAATATGTCTCTAATACAGATGATTCATAGAACCAAAGGTTAAACAAGAAATTTACCACAAGGTCTACACCATCTTCACTGTAATGCCATGTATTCTCAGATTTAATCACCACAAAGGAGAAATGAACGGTGTTTCCATACTCCACCTTGTGAGAGAAGCACTCTTCTCTATCTATCACAAATCTAATACCAAAAGCCCCACCGAAACTGCCTAGCATTACCATCAGAGCCACTGCTGCAACTGGAAGCCTCATCTACAACCCAATAGCATAACTTCATCATCAGTTTTTACAAGGGAAGGTGAAAGAGCCTCATGGGGCACAAATGTAAATACACACACACACAGGTACATGCAGGTTATACATGTTGTAAATCTATTGAAAACCAGTTCATTCAATTAATCTTGTCAGTTGTCATTGTAAACAAGAGAACCATCGCTAACTATTCAAATGTGCTTTACAGCTCAACCATGTGAAATTGTATGCATTATACAATAATGTTCTGATTTATGAATTAATTATAAAACTCACATTGTTTGCTTCTCCATTATTATGGACTGAGGAGCATTTGATATAGAATTTACCCAGCTAAAAACAATGCGGCTACGCGGTTTAGTGACACAATCCCTAAGTCCAAAACAAAATTTCAGGAATCCCAAAAATCAAATCTAAAAAATGCTCCTTTCCCAAATTAACAGGAAGTCAGGAACAGTCCATTCCAGCCAAACTTTGTGGCGATAAACATTCTGACATATATCGTTCAATAATTTTTAAAACGACGAATAATTAGCACCAATCTCCAACAGAAAATAAAAAGGACTAACAAAATTACACGCGATCGAAATTGACTCCGGAAATGAAAACGCACCTTGAAATTTGTTTGATCGTAAATCCAAGCGAGGCTATCGAGCAAAGACTCTGGGAACAACAGTCTACAAATTGGGGCGAAGGTCAATGACTGAATCTATGTTTGTAGCGGAAGCGTGGGAATTACTTATGACATGGTTTTGCCAACCATCGCCAGTAAAAAGCCGACACCTGTACTTCCATACTTGTTTCCATTTCGGTCATAATTAGGAAATCAATACTTTTGTTTCATAAAACGAGTATAGAAATATTAACTACTTAGTTGATGGAATAGAAATGATACCCTCAAAAAATTCACGCATGTAAAATGACAGTTTGGCAAAGTTTGAGGATGATAAGAAAATTTTCCTCTTTGCTCATCAATATATTTATTACTATTAAATATATTATATACTACATCCGTCCCAAAAAAATATGAGCAATGAAATAACACGAGAAGTAATGCACAATTGATAAGGTAACAATATTATTAGTGGTATTTTAATGGTGGTATAAGTTATAATTAATAACTTGATGTATAAGAGTAATAAATTAGGATAACTTTCATAAATAGAAATGCCCATATATTTATGAGACAAATAAAAATGAGAAGTGCCCATATATTTATGAGACAAATGAAAGTGGAAAGTGTACATATTTTTGGGACCGAGGTAGTATATTGAATTTTGAAATATATAATGGTATAAATTGTAAATAAATTGATTTATATGGGTAATGAGTTATGGACAAGTTTCTATAAATGAAAATGCCCATATTTTTATGGGAAGCACAAAAACAAGTATACATACTCCCTCTGTCCCAACTAAGTTGCTACAAAACTTTTGGGCATGGAGATTGAGAAATTGTGTTGAATAAAATTAAATGAAAGTAAAATAAAATAGGAAAGAGAAAAAAGTAAAAGAGATAAAGAGAGAAAAAAGTAGATGTTCAAATAAAGTAAGAGTAATTGGATGTTTTGTTTTAATCAAAAAGGGAAATGATTCAACATTGTTGGGACGTTCCAAAAAGGAATACAACTCAACTTAGTTGGGACGGAAGGAGTATTATAATAATATTTAATAATAAATTAAAAGGGTGTATTAGGGTTCTTACAGGTCTATAGTATCAAACACTGCACAAATCACAGCCCTTGGATCCTTGGATTGGATGGCTGTGATAAGCTATATTATTAGCCTAAGATGGTACATTATTAGCCGAGCTATATTATTATATTAAAATGATACATTATTTTACTAAAATAGTACATTATTAGCTAAGTTACATTTAGAATAATAATCTAAATTATTAGATGATACGTGGCATCAATCTAACCGTTAGATCATAAAATCTAATAAACTACAAGTGTTTTTTATTTTGAACACTATTTAGCTTATGAATCTGAATACATCCCTAAATTAAAGTATATTCAAAGACATCAACAAAGATTTGATCCGGTGAGCATGCTTTTGAGCGACTAGTAAGCGACCATTTTTTTGTTTTTCTTTCTGTATCTTTTCCTATTTCTTCAACGTTTTTCCTCTCATATGCGCAAAATTCCTTGCAAAACCTATCAAAATTTCTCTCAGCACATCTGCCTCTTTACAAAATTAAAAAATTCTCTCTACCTCTCTTCCATGTTTCTTGTGGTGAGTTCTAAATATTTTATTGCAGTCCAAAGTACTAGTGCATTCGGTGAGCATGCTTTTGAGCGACTAGTAAGCGACCATTTTTTTGTTTTTCTTTCTGTATCTTTTCCTATTTCTTCAACGTTTTTCCTCTCATATGCGCAAAATTCCTTGCAAAACCTATCAAAATTTCTCTCAGCACATCTGCCTCTTTACAAAATTAAAAAATTCTCTCTACCTCTCTTCCATGTTTCTTGTGGTGAGTTCTAAATATTTTATTGCAGTCCAAAGTACTAGTGCATTTGTCTTAGTTGTTGAGAAGAAATAATCCAAGAATGCTAATTTGAAATTAGACATTTTCCTAAACGAGTTGGGTGGCATCCTCAGCAGGCAAGAGTTTGCTTCCCCCTTTAGTGCGGGGGGAGGGTTGCACGTAGCTTATAATCTTCTTCATTGGATCCAGCTGGTCTCCTCTGGATTCCACAGAGTTTGCAGAATTCGTGCAGAAACTCATATGGGTACTCAATCTTCCGCCCATAAAAATGAGGCATCACAGCCAACACATTTGTCTTGATGTCGATCGCTAATTGCTCTGGGGTTATAACTGTTGGAAATAAATCAAAAAGATATGCAAAGATTAGGGAATTGATTTGTAATTGATTGTAATTATTCATTTCTTGATTTGCAGCTAGGGTAAATCTTACCATATGTAATTAACCATAAGCCTATTTAGGTGTGTAGTCCCCTTCACAATCAAACAAGTTGAATGAATATATGATCCCAAAATTCAACATGGCATCAGAGCTAAGGCTCAAAAAATATTCATCGTAGCCCGGAAATACCTTGTCTCGACAACAACCACCACTGAACCTGCAAGATATCAGGAGAAGAGGATATTAAACCAAACGATACCAAACTCAAAACAAGCAAGAATGTTACATTAGCATTCAAGCTTAATGGAAAAAATTACCCATTGTGGGCTCGGCTAATGTGCGTAGCCATCGAAAGCAGAAGGGCGTTGAGGCCACAAAACACGTCAAAATACCAAAATAGACAAAATATGCAAATAATGGATGTGTAGAGTGACTTTGATATAAAAAACGGACCAAATAATGGCATTAAAATAGTGCAAAATTCGAGCGTATCACACATCACTGGAGTGTCAGCGCCACCACAACCATTAGTTAAGGAATATATCGAGGGGGTGAAACGGGAGGCCGCAGGGCTCAAGATTATGCCGTCGCGAACCCCGATTCAACAGGCGCTATGAACAATCCATCGTCGGGTGGGGTAGGGTCCGGCTTCGGAGCCTGAAACGCATGGTCTCCATCCCGGTCAGCGCTGCCACGCCATGTACAGCAACCACCGCACCCTGCTGCCGCCAACAACCGCCGCGAAGGAACCAATGCCCGAGGAAGGGGGACTGGCGATGAGACACCCCACGGCGGCGGTGACAGGCAAGGAGAGGAAGTAGGAGCCGCTGCATTCGCCGGACGAGTTGGAGGAAGAAACGGCGCTGCAATGGAGGGAGGTAATGGGCTAAGGTGTGTAAAACCCAGCCCAAACTCTAATTTGCTGCCTAGTTCTTCAATTTTTCAAAGAATGCAACATTTACCCCATGCCTCACATTCTGCTCCCCATACTTTAAGTAATACGAATTCTGAACCCAATGTTTCTAGTAGTATGTTTGTCAGCCCCAATAGTTTTGATATTTTGCACAAGTTGCCTATTGCATGTACGGTACAACATAAGTCTAGTGAAAAGGATAGAGGGTGGATTTTTGACTGTGGGGCGACTGATACGATGACACATAATAAAAGTGTATTTATAAATTTTAGTGGGGCTATGAAAAGTCGGATACAGACTGCAGATGGAGAATTAACATCAGTGGAGGGTAGTGGAACTATTGAGATCTCACCAACTCTGAAACTATCTAATTGCCTCTACGTTCCAAAATTATCACATAAATTGATGTCAATTAGCCACGTGAAGAAGGAATTAAATTGTACACTATTAATGCATCCTAATTTCTGTGTATTACAGATATCAGGACAAGGAGGATAATTGGGCGTGGCACTGAGCGTCAAGGTCTCTACTATGTTGATGAGATGGCTCACCAAGGCAGTGCCGCGATGCTAGCTCACGAATCTGCGACTCGAGAAGCTTGGTTGTGGCATAGGCGATATGGTCACCCATCTCATGGTTATTTTAAGTTACTCTTTCCTCATTTTTCTCATCTTAAGGATATTGCTTGCGAATCTTGTGTTTTGGCGAAAAGCCATAGACAATCTTTTAAGTCTAATGAAACTCGTGTTAAGAGTCTTTTTTCTTTGGTGCATGCTAATGTTTGGGGCCCTGCACCCGTTATTGGTGATCATGGTTTTAAATATTTCTTACTTTTTGTGGATGAATGTTCAAGGATGACATGTCTTGTTTATGAAAAATAAATCCGAAGTTTATGAAAAACTTGTCTTGTTTTACAAATTAATCCAAACTCAATTTCAGACACAAATCAAGGTGCTTAGGTCTGACAATGGGAGGGAGTTTGTCAATCGAGAAATGTCAAATTTTTTCAAAGATAAAGGGTTAGTTCATCAAACCTCTTGTCCTTATACCCCCGAACAAAATGGAGTTGCTGATAGAAAAAATAGGATCATTCTAGAAATCACTCGTGCCTTATTTTTTGACTCAAAAGTCCCAAAATTTTTATGGCTTGAGGCAGTTGCTACATCGGTTTATTTGGTGAATCGGCTCCCTACAAAAATATTGAGTATGAAAACTCCGCTCCAACTTTTATCTTCTCTAGCCAAAGTACCTGAACCTCTTACACTACCACTTATGGTCTTTGGGTGTTCTGTGCATGTTCATGTTCCTAAACACGAAAAAATAAAATTTTCCGCTTGCGCTATAAAATGTGTTTTTTTGGGGTATGGAATCAACCAAAAGGGTTATCGGTGCTTTGATCCCTCATCTAGAAAGATAATAACTACTATGAGTGTGAATATTATTACACCAGCCTTAGTGGTCAGGGGAAGAGCAGAACTGTCGATAGGTCGAGTGGACCCCTAAGCTGGTTTATGCCACTACCAAGAAACTGTTGGGACTACCGCAGCGGAGGACACGGAAAACAAACAGGTCCTTAACGGATCTATTTAGGTGATTATGCATCCGACTCCAATTTCATGCAATAAACATAGATCTATAGATATAACATCAAAATAAACACATAATCATGCATATTCGATGTAGATTCGATTGATACCTCTTCTTGATCCATCATTGTCACGACCACAACTCCCTAGTGCTAGTGAGCGTAGCTATTTCGCGACTAAACAATTCTCAATAATCAAGGGACAACATAAAAAGGATGAAATCACTTAAATCAATAGTATCAAAGGCATATGGGTACATAGTCAAAACGTGTTCAGAGTATCAAGATTTAGTTCATAGCTTTCTAGCACATAACTCTAGATTTGCAGCGGAAGAGTCCAAGACAAAATAGCACGTATGAAGACATGCTACTTTGGGCTACCTAACTACTTATTTAAAATGCTTGTCCCAACACCTTCGCCTGCTCGTCCACGTTCAACCTGCACATTTGAAAATAACATGCAGGGCTGAGTATTTGATATACTCAGTGGGCACATTGCCAAAAATAGTTCTATCTTTAATTGTCAATGCCACAGTTGAGTGATCACGGGGTTTTACTTAAAAGACCCGAGTCACTAAAATACTTTTCCTTTAGTAAAGATTTGATTGCGCAATCACATAACATAGATATACCATATCTGAAACTGATGTGAACCGGGAATGTGGCCACATTCCACGACGGTCACTGGACCGGCCAACTCCTTTGTTAGCTCACGATCCCCTTATGTGTACACTAGTCCGAGTAGGGTTTGCGGCCCTACTGGGACCCGAATTCGATTTAACTTAAATTGGCATAGCCAAGCAGATAGGTAATCATAAAACAAAACATGGCATGACAACATACTTGAGCAAAGATTCACATTTTCATACTGAAATCACGTTTTGAAAGAATGCCCACCTCAAAAGCTAAAGCTCCTTCCGAAATTTCCTTAACTTGGTCTTAGATGACGTTCGAAGACGTCCCTTTAGGAAATAAAATGATACTTAATTAGATTTTTGAAATATCCATTAAGCTTAAACATGAATGCATCCTAAGTGCGTGACCGTTTTATTCCTTTTCCTTAATTCATGAGAAGTCCTTGAGCACTAAATAAATCTTGCGATTTAGTTTGGTGTGGAGGTCTACCAATTATTCGTTTAACGAAAGAGCGTTACCTCCTATATATTTTGTTCAAGCACTAAAATAGGCTCGAGGTCTATTCATCGTTTAGCGCATAAAATTCTGAAACGAAAAGTATTTATTCGTGCTCTTAAATTAAGGTCCGGAAATTTAACTTAGCTTCGTGGAAATATTTAGCGGACCAATAATTAATTAATCAACGACATAGGAGAGCCCATGATTTAATTAAATTCTTAGCCTATGCTTTTATTTTAGTTGGTGGCCCAACTCCATAATTAACTTCTAAAAACAAGGCAGCCCATTTCTAATATTTCCTAAGTCCATATTTATTTTTAATAGAGAGGCCCAACAAGTTTCTCATATCCATCGGTCTTCTTCTTCTATATTCATTTCTCAAAACAAAATTCCCCCAAATCAAAATCCTTAACTTCGGAAGAGAAAAAGCGGCGCCTCTCCCTCACGCCTCTCTTTTCTCCGGCGAAATCGCCGTTTCTCTGCATCGCCGGAGCATCACCGGTCCCGTCCTCTCTCTCCGTTTCACACAACTTTTCCAATTTTCCCTAATTTCACATTCTTAAATCCCTAATTTAGAAAACACAGCAACGACTTCTTCCCTCTTCTTATCTCGGCGATTCGCCGGCTTCGTCTCCTCCATCTCAACTCTCGGTCACCGCACTGATATCTTCTCTTTCGTGGTGGAGTCACGGCGGAGCGAATTCACCGGTGGGGCTGAGGCGTCGCCTCGAAGCTCGCGGTCTAGCGGCCTCGTCCCGCTGCGTCGATCGGTCAGCTGGTCCTCAAGGCGGAGCCGCCGTGCAGGGGTGCACGTGGCTGTCACGCCGCTTCGTTCTTTCCGTCGAGTTCTCCGGTGAGCAGCGACTCTGGCCCACTCTCGACGTCCCTTCGACGGCGTCAACGCCATCGCCATTTCACGCTGCTGCTCCGGCAGCGCCTCCTCCGTAATCGACTTTCCGGAGCTCCGTCGTTGCCGAACAGCCCTTCGGCCTAAGCTAAGTTCTAATTCTTTTATTCCAATCTATTTCTCCTCATTTACTCGTTCGATTCCGAGCTTATTTGGTGATGTTTTGATGGCTGGAAAGGGAAAATCTTATTTGTGTTCGTTGCTGGGGTATTTGCATTTGATAAACATATGTTCTTGTCCTAGATTTCTTTCATCTTTTAGCATATTATTAGTGAAAAGGCTTAGGCAGCAGCTTGTGAGATTTTAAGTTCTTGAAATTGTTTGTCCCGGTGGAGTCCCGCATAATAGCTACTGATTTTGGCCTTATGAGGCAGACTATGGTTTTCCTTACACTACTTGTTATGATTCTGGATTTAGTGTAGTTAACACTTGTGCTACTAAGTTCTTGAACTATTTTGTGATTGTTCTAAACATGATGCAAGATAAGGTGTTGGGGTGTTGAGGTGTTTACCTTGGTTTGGTGATTTCCTTTTTGCTTGTTGGCTGCCCTCCTTGCTGTTGTTGGAAGGAGATTCCTAAACCTTAAGCTCACAATAGCCTTTCTTGCTCCTTCTCACTCTCAACTTACCACTCTAATGCTAGAGAATTTCGAAATATGAGGAAAGAGTAGTGTTGTGGTATGTGGTGTGGCTTATATAGGCAGAGATGTGTACTCGTGTAGCCTTAATTGGGGCTGTTGTAATTCTTTGTTATTTTCCTGCATCAAATCTCCCTTTTCTTTGATTCTTGCAGTAGCTTTAACAGAATTTGGTGGTATACTAAGGAGGTAAGGACTATGCATTTATGTTATTTGTAGTACTGGTACCTAGTGACCGGTACATAAACATTTCAGGTGTTGCCATATGGTGTGAAGGATTAAAGAATTTGACTTGCCCTCTTTGGTGAATTTTTGGTCTCCTATTATCAAAGTAGGGTTGTTTCTTTTCTCCTAATAGTAGCTCCTTAGTTTCCCTTGTTTCTTTGCAATTAACACTTGTTTTTATCTTGTAGGAGGAAGAAACAATTTTGGCTGCCACTTAGTTGCCTCGGAGAGTGGGCTCGCTGCCCTGGGCCCGGTGGCCGATCAGATACGGGCCGCGACTTTCGGCCCGGAAGAAGAGGCCCGATGCCATTTGTTCCATGCATATTTTATTTTTTTTAGTTGTTCATTTTATTGCCTATGTAACGCTATTCGAAAATTCATGATATTCTACAATGTAAATTTCCAATTTCTTAGTTCAATTGATTACTTAGCTTTTACTTGTAACTAAAAGTTTTAAAAAAAATTCACAACAAAAGCTCGAGTTTCATTAATTCTTCGTAATTGGAGGCTTATGTAGTTCGATATTAAAATGTGAGGAAAAGAAAGAAGTAAGGGTGCGGGTGTAGTTCTACCTCAGCCATGAAAATTTCGTCTAGAAATTTTGCAGTTCTAGTCTTTAACCATCTTGTCTTCGGTTCTACGTAGCTTCGCCATTGACCATGGTCTTCCATAGAACTTTCTTTGTTACAATAGATTTGTTCTGATTCCCTTGACCCAGCCATATCCGAGATTGCTTATACGGCTTATAGCCGTAGCTTAAGTCGGATCAAAATCATTTCCTCTACAGTGAACTATGTGGTTTAGATTAGAACCGTATTTCCTCGGTGTGACACGCTGGCTTGTTAATGTGGCATTCTAGAAACTAAATTGGAAGTGCCAATCATGCATACAGGACCAACAGCTAGAGATTTAATGGTCAGTGAATCGTGGTCTTAGCTTGCCCTTGATGCCGAATCTCGAAATTCCTTTAAGCAGGGGACAAGCACCAGGAAAAACTTTGTCTCCGCCTTGAGTACTTGGTCGGTTCGCGAGCATCTGCGTAAGACTTTTTATCCTCTTAAGCTTCCTTGATTAGCCACGGATCTGTCGGACAATTTATCATCCTCTAGAATCCAGTCAAGCATCTTTCTCTCAGCGACCTCGTCCCCGATAGGGTGGTGATCTACATTTCTTTTCGTATGATGCTTCATAGAACCATGTTTATGGTTAGTGATAAGCTGTTGTTGTAGAGCGAAACTCATGAGCGGTAATCTTGGAACCCGACTATCGGTCGGAGAGCACTACGGATCTCAACATATCTTTCGGTGTCCGGATCGATCTTTGGTGTCGTTCGTACGCGCATGGGCAAATGCGAAATTCTATCGGGGTGTCCAGTCTTGGCTGCGGGCTTATCCGAAATCTAAGTAGAATTTTAAATCTCGATGCAAGTGATTGTCGGTATTCCATGTAAGCGTATGATCTCTTGTACCTTTAGATACGAGCTAACTTGTCTAATCCCATAGGTAAGTGATACGAGAGAGGCTGATGCAAGTGAGCTTTTGGTGAGAAGCGTCTATAATCACCCAAAATAATATTTCCTCGTTGTGACTTTAGCCGGTCTGACTACGAAATCATTATTGATGTCTTTCCACGTTTCCGCTCGGGGAATATCTAGGGGTTGCGGTTTCATGGGGTCGTTTGGTGTGAGCCTTCATGGTGACATGCTAGGCATGTTTCCTCGCCTCCTCTCTTAGAAGTGCCATCTGCCAAAAGCGAACTTATTTCTTATCTTGTGATACATTTTCAATACTTCCTGGGTGGGCAGTATAGGGTGTTTCGTAGGCTTAAAACTCTTGATCATTCTTTAGAGTCTCGTCATTGAGCCTGCACGCAATCTCCTTCCAAGCGTGAGGGCGTTATCGCCCGCGGTAACTCACCTCTTTTCCGGAGTCCTCACTTTAAGACGAATTTTCTCTAATGCTTCATCACTCCTTTGAGCCTCAACAGTCTGGTCCTTAGGTCGGCTCGATCAGCTGAGTGGCGGTCCCACTCCTTGAGTCTCACACGGTGCTTTCTTCTTACCTCGATCGCATCTTAGCGGAATTCCGTATAAGTTCTCGATACGTGAGGAAAGTGGCCACTGGGGTGTGGTTTTCCTGCCAGAGGCATGCTGCCACTACATTAACTGCCTGGGTGGTAATTTATACCATAGTCATAATCCTTGACTAATTCGAGGCCATCTACGTTGTCAACGTATTCAAATCCCATACTTGCTCGAAAAAGTACTTAAGGCTCTTGTGATCCGTGAAGATCTCACATCGAACTCCGTGAGGTGATGTCTCCAAATCTTCGGGGCATGTACTCACTGGCACTAGTTCCAGGATCATGAGTGGGAGTAATTTAAGCTCGATATGGCACAGTTGGCGTGTAGCGTATCAAATCCTGCCACCATTGTTGCATCGATACGCATCAGTCAGATCTTTGGCCATCGGTGTACACTACATAGCACATACCCAGAGATGGCAGTACGGTAGGGCTAGTGCGGTGATAACTTTCTTTTAATAGTTGACTTGGCAGCTCAGAGGCGTCCAGTTGACCTTAGCTCCTTTCTTGAGATGTTGAGTCAATTAGTCAGAGCTATTTTTGAAAATCCTTGATAAACCTCAAGTAATAACCAGCCAGAACCTAAGAAACTTCGAATCTCACTAGGTATTTGTTGGTATTGCCAACGTTATGCTAACTTCCACTTTGCGAGGTCCTCGGATCATGGCGAGTCTTATGTGCCTGGGAAGTTCGCCTCGTTGAGCGAAGCCCATTTCCCCCAAGCTTAGCATGAGTTTCTCGGCTCTCGCGTCTCTAAGTGGTTACGGATATTCTTCGTGTTCATACCGTTCTTCGAGTAGATAAGTACATCATGTTATAAAGGCCCAGCACGAACTTGTCAGTACGGGTGGAACACGCGGTTCGTTAGGTCCGTGAACCTTTATAGGGGCATTTGTAAGCCCCAAAGGCATTACGTGAACTCGTAATGGCCGTATACGGTACGAGCGAGTCTTGGGTACATCGTCATGTCGGACTTCGGTTAGTTGTGCTTCGATCTCCAAGTCCATTTCGAGAATACGCGGCCCTCGAAGTTGGTCAGGTCATCAATCCTCGGTAGAGGATAGCATTCTTGAGCGTCGGCTTGTTCAACTACGGTAGTACGTCACTTCTCGGTGTTCACTTCGGCTTCTTCCACGAAGAGCAACGTTGTGCCCATTGGTGACACGTTGGGTCGGATGACTTTGAGTCGTAGTTCTGTCTTGTCTTGAGTTCTTAACTCTTTGGCGCCGTGCGTATGGTGCCTTCGAAATCTTGGAAACGAGATCCCAGTTCGAAGATGGGTGAATTCCAGAGTGCCTGTCTGGCGGCAATCTGGTAGTGCGTCGAAAGACATGCAGGAAATTCTCGTACCCAGCTGTGCATCACATGTCTTTCGGTCCTGTTTCGTTCTCCGTTCGGATAGACGCGTGGTATGCGGGCATCACTCACTTATCATAGTGGTGGCTTGTAGTGCGAAATTATGGATTTTCGTAAGCCTCGTGGAGATTCGTGAAGATTGTGGGTTCTTTCACACAGGTATTGCGGAGAGATGCTGTCTTTCGCACAAAGAACAATTAGCGTAGTTTTATTTTGGCAATCCGTTCAAATATAGTCTTAAACCATCAACATCACATGCAAATTAGCATTACCCAACAGGTTTCCTTAGTGAATTCTACGTTTGAGCAAGTGGTTGTCGATATCTATAAGGCCTCCTACGGGTGAGGACACCCTCGTGCCATGTTCGATTGCGTCGGTAGGTAGTTAAAGTATCCGCGCAAGGTCTTTGATGTGAGCAGTGTGATGCACCGATGCTCGAACAAAAACGGCAATAGGTATGTTGAGGAGAGTTCCAGTTGCCTAGCTCACGGTTCCCACTGAGTACCCGTCTTAAGCTGCTTATACGTCTCGGTCTGAAAATACGGCACAGTGGGAAGCCTCTGCTTGTGCTTGCACCCGGTGTGGGCTTGAGTGTGAGGCACATTTCCTGTGCCTGCTGGTGCCCTTGATTGCCGGATCTTTGCCCACGATGAGTCAAATATCTTCTCTCGCCCGTCTTGTTCAAAGCGTCCACTGGAAAAAATGTGCTTGTTTGCCATGATTAGCGCTGTGTCTGGCTTTCTGTACTCCGTGGTGGTTTATTGACGATTAGCACGGGGAGCGGCCTTAGGTCGGTACTCGGCCCTCTTATTGAGATGGTTTGTCTGCCCCATTCTGCGGTGGTTTTGGGGCAGGCGGCCCAACCTGCCCTACTTCATTTGGAGTTCGTTTTCCATTTTTTAATTCGTCGTTCGCCTTTCGTTGATTTTATTTCGCCACACTTGGACGATTTTCCTCTTGTCGAAAACTGTGCGTTCCACTAAAATGTAATCTATGACGGTGCTCGTATTTTGACTAGATTTCGTTTCTAGCGATGATCTTGATCTCCGTTTCTTGTGTCTCTTAGTTCGCTTCGTTATTTACTTAGCCAATCGAATTCTTTTGGTTAATAAGTCTTCTTGTGACGAAGGGTCGTGGAGTACATCGTATATAAGACTCATTTGCGGTTCTCTTTTTGTGTCACATTACTGCGTAACTAGCGTAACATTCCGTCCACTTGTGGCTGAATTCACGAATTGGCGCGCGGGTGCGAATAATTGACTTTTCATGTTATTATTTATAAATTAAACACGGTTGTGTTATACGCATGTATGTCGATTAAATGCAGCCAATATCACGAAATTTAGGTTATGCGCTGCAAAGTCTTGTATTAGAACTCAATGATTTATCGATCGATGCCCAACGGATAGGATCTGAAATTGCGTAGAAGAAGCATGTTGAAAATTTCTTTATCAATTTCGCGACGATTTATTTTGAAGGCAACAATAGCGAAGACCGATTGAACTTATCATGACCAATCAAAGAACTGCATTAGTTGAATGGTCTTAGGTAAACCCGTGAGATTGTGAACTCACTTGATGGAAGCTTGGAATAACATGAGATGGATCATGAAAATAGGATGAGAAGTTGAATTATCTCTCAATTTCAATAGTGGGCTACCATATAGGATATTTCAATTTTAGAACCGAATTGAAAGATCTGAACATTAAAGGATGGTGGTTTCAACATGTCAAAACTAGAGTTTATCGGTCATGGAAGAGTTTAGAAATACGAAGGCGATTGCCACGAATCAATGTTTATCATGGTTTAAACGACATCATAATGTGATATTATGGAATCAAGATCAAATGGGTTAGCAAGTTTGGTTAGAAGCTGACCAAGGTGAAAGAAACTTTTTGGAGCGATCAAATAGGTCGATACGTCGAGGATATCGTGTAGCCTTAACTTGGTATTCTGAGAGAATAAGTCAGAGCTAGAAACAATACATGTGATGAATGAAATTTAGAAAGTTCAAATCCCTCAAAGAAAGATGCCACCTAACTATATAGATTGCAAAATAAGTGAACAAAGAGATCCACATAATATGCCATCATAAAAAAAATGTTTGAAGCGTAAATCTTTTGGAGAAGTCAAGTAAGCAACTTAACAATGAAGGTTTATTACTTTGAGTTAAAGAATTTAAGAGTTTTGTTCTTATACATTGTAAGTCGTAGAAATGACAGCGATAAGGTGTTTGAGAAAATAGGAGTAATCCGCTTTAGGAGCTGAAATTTAATCATCCTTTATTGTGGGATAGATGATAGTGTCGTGCAAAAATGTGAGAATTCGATCAAAGTCTTAAATAGATGGGAGGACATCATTTTCAAGGGGTTCGGAGGATGTCAGAAGAGTGAGATTATTTGAGTCATGATTGTAAGCAACTTTTAGAAATGAGAGGTATAAGGTTGGTGCTTACAAGTCGCTAGCATTACTTCTTTATGAAGCGATGTCAAAGGACTACGATCGAAAACTTGAAGTGAGTCACAACTTTAAAGCTAGAAAATAAGAATTGGGATGCGTTACTCGTAAAGATGAAAGTCAATCCAGTACGATATAGACAACAACGGCTAGCTGTTAAGGAGGTTGGAGAATCAAGTAATTCTTGGTGATTAAAATGCGTCCATTCGACTTCGAATGGCTCCCTTGTTAAATCTTTCGAGAGTTGGAACATTATAAGATAGATCTAGGAAATCCCAGTTCCAAGTAGAGATTCATCCTTTATTCGACTAATAAAATTATAGTTGAGGATCAAATCTTTCATAGTTTTCTTAGCAAGTTCTGTGATGTCTTTATAAAACTCGAAGCTCTCGTGTCCTTGGCGTGTAATAGTGAGGCGTTCACATGACGTGTCGCCAGCAGTGACTCCAAATGAGAGATCGAATATTTCGTTAGATCGCAGTCACGATCTATTATTTTTGCGGGGGACACACCACTTAGCATATCTTGCATGAAGATTTCAAATCGTATACCCTTATTATGATATAAGTGTTAGCATCGTTAGGGAGCTTGATAGGAAATTGTAAACATCAAATCTAAGTTCGAGGTTTGAACCAAAATTTTCGTTTGTCCTATCACTCGAAAGTGATGTTACGGAGTTGTCAGCACAGCTATGTTCAAAGTGCTAGTGTAACATCACCTCTGAGCAACTCTATGTTTGCATGCATTAGTCATGGTCTCACGCTTTAAGATTTTGAGCATGCACAACATCATGACACGTTGGCATCTGATGCGAATAATCCAAATTTTGCATAGCAAATTTAGTATCTATGTAAATGAAAGAGATACAATATTTCCCTTGAAATTCGAAATAATTTTTGAAAATTCTTATAAGCTGAAACATTTTGGAAGAGGTACGACTTTACCTCATTGTTGCGGATTGAACGTGGCCAGTCGAGGTGTTGGGTCCTTTAGCTTTCCATTTAAGTCGTGTTCTAGCCTAGTCTTTATCATTCTAGGCTTAAGGCCGAAAGAAGGTTCTTGGGTCAGGCTTGAAAGAAGCAGTGCACCACGATGCACTTTCTGTCCACGACCACAACTCCCTAGTCTTGGTGAGCGTAGCTATTCAGCGCTAAACAATTCTCAATAATCGAGGACAACATAAAAAGGATGAAATCACTTAAATCAATAGTATCGGCGTATGGGTACATGGTCGAACGTGTTGATATCAAGATTTAGTTCATAGCTTTCTAGCACATAACTCTAGATTTAACGACGGAAGAGTCAGACAAAATAGCACGTATGAAGACATGCTACTGGGCTACCTAGCTACTTATTTTAAAATGCTTGTCCCAACACCTTCGCTGCTCGTCACGTTCAGCACACATTTGAAAATAACACGCGGAAGTGAGTATTTGATATGCTCGGTGGGCACATTGCCAAAAATAAGTTACATCTTTAATTGTCGATGCCACGGTTAATTGATCACGGGGTTTTGCTTAAAGACTGAAGTCGCTAAAATACTTTTCCTTTAGTAAAGATTTGATTGCGCAATCACATAACATAGATATACCCGTATCTGGCCCGATGTGAACCGGGAATGTGGCCACATTCACGGCAGATCCTTGGACCGGCCAGCTCACTGTTAAGGCTCGATCTACTTATGTGTACAGCAGTCAGAGTAGGGTTTGCGGCCCCTATTTGGGACGAAAATCGATTTAACTTAATTCAGCACCAGCCAGCGAGATGAGTAATCATAGAAACAAAACGCACTTATGACAACATACTTGAGGCAAAAGATTCGCATTTTAAATGCGAAATCACGTTTTTGAAAGAATGCCAGCCTCCAGCTAAAGTGTGAAATTCCTTAACTTGGTCTTAGATGACGTTCGAAGGCGTCCCTTTAGGAAATAAAATGATACTTAATTAGATTTTTGAAATATCCATTTAGCTTAAACATGAATGCATCTGAAAGTGCGTGACCGTTTTATTCCTTTCCTTAATTCATAGAGATCCTTGAAACCTTCCATCAAATCTTGCGATTTAGTTTGGTGTGGAGATCACACCAATTGTCGTTTAACGAAAGAGCGTTACCTCATATATTTTGTTCAAGCACTAAAATAGGCTCGAGGTCTATTCATCGTTTAGCGCATAAAATTACAGCTTGAAAAGTATTTATTCGTGCTCTTAAATTGAGGTCAGAAAATTTAACTTAGCTTGATGGAAATATTTGGCCGGACGATAATTAATTAATCAGCGACATAGGAGAGCCCATGATTTAATTAAATTCTTAGCTTTATGCTTTTATTTAGTTGGTGGCCCAGCTCCTGAGTGCTTGCTAAAACAAGCGTACCGTTTAATATTTAAAGTCCGTATTTATTTTTAATAGAGGCCCACGACAAGTTTGCCATATCCGTGGTCTTGCTTATATTAGATTTCTCAAAACAAAATTCCCCAAATCAAAATCTTAACTTCGGAAGAAAAAGCGAGGCCTCTCCTCACGCCTCTCTTTTCTCCGGCGAAATCCTTGGATTTCTACGCATCGTGGGAGCATCACCCACAGTCCGTCTGCCAGTTTCGCACTGACTTTTTCCAATTTTCCACCCAATTTCACATTCTTAAATCCTTTAATTTAGAAAACAACGACAACGACTTCTTCCACCTCTTCTTATCTCGGCGATTCGCCGCCGTCTCTCCATCTGACTCTCGATCCCACTTGCACTGATATCTCTTCGTAGTGGAGTCACGGCGGGAGCGAAATTGCCGTGGGAGCTGAGGCGTCGCCTCGAAGCTTCATGATCTGCGGCACACCGTCCACATTGCGTCGTCAGTCGGTGATCCTCAAAAGCGGGCATACAAATGCTGATGCATTAGGCATCCTGCCCGCCGTTCTTTCGTCAGGTCTCCCGGTGAGCAGCGACTACGGCCCACATTTCTCGGCGTCCGCCCGACGCGTCAACGCCATCGCCATTTCGTGGCTGCTCACGTAATCCCTCGCCGTAATCGACTTTCGGGAGCTCGTCGTTCGCCCGGCCCCTTCGGCTAAGCTAAGTTCTAATTAGCATTCCCGATCTATTTTACTCCGTTTACTCGTTCGATTAGAGCTTATTTGGTGATGTTTTTAGTGATAGGCTGAAAGGGAAAATCTTATTTGTGTTCGTTCTTCAGGGTATTTGCATTTGATAAACATATGTTCTTTGTCACAGATTTCTTTCATCTTTTAGCATATTATTAGTGAAAAGGCTTAGGCAGCAGCTTGTGAATTTTAAGTTCTTGAAATTGTTTGTCACGTTGGGTCGCATAATAAACTGCGATTTTGGCATATAGGCGGTATATAAGTTTCACACAGCTACATTATGATTAAGTTTAGTGTAGTTAACAGCACATCTTCCACTAAGTTCTTGAACTATTTTGTGATTGTTCAACATGATGCAGATAAAGGTGTTGGGGTGTTAGGGTGTTTTACCTTGGTTTGGTGATTTCTTTTCTTTGTTAGGTGCCTCCTTCTTTGTTATTGGAAGGAGATTCCTAAACATATCTGGTAAGCACTCTGCTTTACTCTTGCTCTCAAGCTTTACCACTCTAATGCTGAATTTGAAAATGTGGAAAGAGTAGTGTTGTGGTATGTGGTGTGGCTTATATAGGCAGATGTGTACTCGTGTAGCCTTAATTGGGGGCATTGTAATTAACATTATTTTCTGCATCAAATCTACTCCCTTTCTTTGATTCTTACAGTGAAAACTTCTTAATTTGGTGGTATACTAAGGAGGTAAAATTTATCGTTTAATATTATTTGTAAATCACAGTGCCATTCATTCAGCCGTCTTGTTCTCATATGGCCACTGGTGGCCGATACGTAAACATTTTCGGTCTTTGCCATATGGTGTGAAGGATTAAAAATTTGACTTGCCACTCTTTGAGTGAATTTTGGTCTCACATTATCAAAGTAGGGTTGTTTAGCACTTTACCTCACAATAGTAGATACTTAGTTTCCCTTGTTTCTTTGCAATTAACACTTGTTTTTATCTTGTATGGAGGAAAAACAAGATTTTGCTCTGCTTAGTTACCTCGGAGAAGTGGGCGTTTCCACGCGAATTCTATGAAATAATATTCCAATACCTTCATGTTATTCAATTACTACCACCCAAGATATCATGAACTTGAGTTACATACAAACTCTCACATATTGATAAGTCAAAGTGGCGTTTGATTGAATAAACAATATTGATATTAATATCATAGACTAGAAAATACTAAACTTTCTGAAATATATTCTTTCAGAAGATAGCAATAAAGAATACATTTCGCATTAGATCCTTTCAGTGCTTTACCAAACCGGTGTTACTAATCTCGTCTTAGGTAAGAGAGAATTATCACAAACACCGCAACCGTACCAATAGGTAGCCAAAGCCTATCTAGGTTGTGAATACGTTTTTCTTCTTACTAGATCTGGCCAAGTCCCCTATTGGAAAACTCATGAGGAGATTCATCGAATTTCCCTACTTGACCTTCTTAGTAAAAAGCCTTAGACTTGTTTATCATATTTCAATAATAAACCATTATATTAAATTATTTATTCTCATAATTAGGTAAACAAGTGGACGTGGCGTTTCTCGTATACATGCACAAGCTGACTGTACAAAGGCATGTATGCTCGAAGCATCTTTTAGTATACAAACCCCAACAGAAACTCTGCCGTGGAATCAACAGAGACAGTAAGTACTGCCGCCGAGCCTGTCTTGGCGGCAGCAGAGCCTACTCAATCGTCTTCGCCTTATAGTCCTCTTCCAGTGATATCTGAGGTAATTCCTGAAACCACCAGCATCAATAGTACAGTTATTCCTAATGACTCTGCCACAGAACCGGAGGAGAGTGCTGCGATTGACGGGGATACTGGGCAATGTATACTCCCAAATCGGATCACGAGGGGTATTCCACCAAAGAGATACAGTCCAGAGCGTGTCTCGAAGAGGAGTAGATATTCAGTGGCAAATCTGGCTAAAGCTAATTTGACAGAGATGGCGAGGGCATTCTCTGCTGCCCTATATGATGAAGAAGAGCTTCCCAGAACTGCCGAGGAAGCAATGAGAATTCCACATTGGAGGGAGGCGATGATTGTAGAGATGGAGGCACTAATGAAAAACAAGACATGGGAAGTATGTATGAGACCCGAGGGAAATAAGTCAGTTGAGGAAGAATCTTTTTACCGAGTTTGAAATGAAAGACTTGGGTCTCCTAAAGTATTTTCTGGGAATTGAAGTAATGCGGTCCAAGAAGGGGATATTTATAAGTCAGAGGAAGTATGTTTTGGATCTATTGGCGGAAACTGGAATGCTTGACTGTAAGCCTGCAGAGACCCCAATGGTGCAGAATCACAGCCTTCGATTGACAGAAGGAGCTGAACTAACACACCAGACTAGATACCAACAGCTTGTGGGTAAGCTTATCTACCTTTCTCATACTAGGCCAGACATTGCTTATGCCGTGGGGGTAGTTAGTCAATTCATGCATAAGCCTCAAGTCGATCACTGGGAAGCGGCCTTGAGAATTGTGCGGTATCTAAAGGGGACTCCCGGGCATGGAGTTTTGTTCAAGAATCATGGGAACTTGGAGGTGCATGAGTTCACTCATGCAGATTGGGCTGGAAATCCAAATGATCGGAAGTCAACTGCAGGATATTTCACCTTTGTGGGAGGAAATCTTGTAACTTGGCTGAGTAAGAAACAAAAGGTGGTAGCTCTGTCAAGTGCCGAAGCGGAGTTTCGTGGAATTAAGAGTGCATTGACTGAAATCCTCTGGCTGAAGAGGTTGATGACAGAACTTGGATTGATGTCTAAGGAGCCGTGCAGATTCTTTTGTGACAACAAGATGGCGATCAGTATATCTAAAAATCCAGTGCAACACGATCGAACAAAGAATGTTGAAGTAGACCGCCACCTCATCAAGGAAAACATAGAAGCAAAAGTGATAGATCTTCCACAGTTAACAGATATCCTCACTAAAGCAGTGGATTCAAGAAGTTTCCATGGAGTATTGAGCAAGTTAAAATGGGTGATCCCATTGTTTAACTTGAGGGGGTGTTGGAAATAAATCAAGAAGATATGCAAAGATTAGGGAATTGATTTGTAATTGATTGTAATTATTCTTTTCTTGATTTGCAGCTAGGGTAAATCTTACCATATGTAATTAACCTTAAGCCTATTTAGGCGTGTAGTCCCCTTCACAATCAAACAAGTTGAATGAATATATGATCCCAAAATTCAACAACAACTATGGCTTGGGATGGTTCCCCATTCAAGTGTGCATTCAATGATCCTATCTCAGGATTATGATCAAGTGCAGCAGCCATGGCGATTGCTTCTCCCTCCTCGGGATCTGAAAACAACAAGAGTTCACGCTTGATCGGTGAGATTTGACTCGATTTATTTTAAACACGAGAAATACCCGCAAGTGTACGGGGCTAATGTAGCAATAAACAAGTATGAGTATCGTATCCACGAAGACAAATTGTGCAGCTCAAGTACCACGAACCAATTTTGACTACTATCTAGAAAATCCGGGAGAGTTGGTTTTGATTTTTGAAAAACAAATGAACATAAACAAGACACAAGTATGCAACAAAAGACGAGTTTCAAATAATAGAACGAGATAGAGTCTTGGATCCAACTACAACGAACACGATGTGAACAACTCAACAACTTCGATTACCCAATTGAAGTCTCTAGGATTACTAGGAAAGCCGCTAGTCTAGGCTAAGCCCTCTCTCGAGTGCACTTAACCAGTTGATTAATTATTAATATTGAAGTCTCCTTCTAATACGTCACAATTAACTCCTTAAAACAAAGGGCTCAAGCCCTCACTCTAGAATTCCTTCTCTCGAATGCAAATTATCTAGGTGTTGTTCATTCTTTTAACAATCCTAATTGGGTATCTCTCGATTACTCAAACTAGGACAACAAACCCAATTGGTAGCTAAGCAATTGAATTGAAAAGGCACAAGAACGAAACAAAGAAATCACAAGAGCAAAGGTAATCAGAAGTCCTTGAATTAATCCAAAGCATTCATTGTAGTCTTCACCAAAACTCTACAAATGATTTAGCTACTCATATCCAAAGCAAATTCACAAGAGAAATCCATAGAAAGAGATTTGAACATAGTAAACTAATAAAGATACTCCCAAGGGTGAATTGAATGGGCAAATGGTCTTCGTCTTCAAACTTGTTGATGAATCGGACTCTTTGACGCTTCAATCTGCTCTCAAAAGGTGGAAACTGCTTCTGGGGCGTGTGGAATATGTCCTGGAGTCGAACCCTAGGTCATATTTATACCCGGGGCGAAAAATAGAAATTCAGCTGCAGACGAGCAACAAAACGCCCGACCGGGCGTTCTTCTTGAAGCGAGAAGTTGCGCAAAACGCCCGGCCCGGGCGTTTTCAGAGGGAAAAACGCCCGGGGACAGTGGATTCGCCCGGTCTGAGAGGCAAAACGCCCGGCCCGGGGACAGAGAATTCGCCCAGAGAATTTCAGAGGGAAAAACGCCCGGGGACAGAGAATTCGCCCGGCCTGGGTGGCAAAACGCCCGGCTAGTTGTGTGAAAACGCCCGGCTTGATCTTTTGGCTGTCATTTCGTCCGTTTCCACCTGTTTTGACTACAAAAACTCGACAAACTTATCAGAGCACTCTAACTAAGGGATCACGGATGAAAACTCAAGTAATGTGCTACAATATACTCAAGTAAGCACTGTAAACCATCCAAAACACTTGCTAAACTATGAGTTTATCAAGATTAGCTCTTCCTCACTGCCTGAACTCAAATCAACAGGGTTTGATGTAGTTAACCCTGATCTAATGGTGACAAGGTTATCACTTCTCTAGTTCACGTTAGACTCAGTATCCCTCCGAATAAGCGGGTTTTTCCAATGCCCAAACTTCGAGCTCCTGTTCATAAACTGAAAAAGAAAACATGAAAATAAATTAATCAAAAACTATGTACGTCAAAATATCTTAAACACGTGTAAATTAACGCCATCCATCCCTGGCAGTGACGCCATTTGAAAGCTATGAGATAACGAATGTGAGCGTGCTTAAAATAATATCGCAGACTGATCATGTAGACCGGGCTAAACCAATCCACATCCCTGCATGTGCATGGAAAATACGTGAAGCAGACTCTCTAAACCTATCTACGTTTCGTCGGACACGCAATCCGAGGCTATACTCAAGACCTTAACCCACAAGATACTAAAATTTAGCAAAGAGAAGTAAGGATCAAATCCCACAAGGATGGAGGTATAAAAACATGTGTCAGGGAGGACATTCTGGGAGGGTTGGCTACTGCCACGCAACTAAAGTGGGTTAAGAATTATCTACTTGACTGGAAAGATTGAACAGGGGATTCTACCTAGACTGATCAACTAGACTGAAAATGTAAGGAAGCATGATTAAACGACACAAGTATGAAATAGTGAACCGACATTCAAATCTGATCTAAAACAACTATAGCAAATGTAGCTAGTAGATCATACTGTAAACTTCCTAAAATGGGTGGGACAAAGAGAAAGAGTAAATGGGGACCGTCTAAGTGGGCAGAAAAAGCTGAAAAAGCAAAAAGCATAAAACAACCTTTGGATCTGATCTCCTAACCGATTCCCTACTTCATCTTCTCCAAGTAACCAAGCAAAACAGAGCATTTGATGAACAAACTTTAAGAAAGCAGAGCATGCTTCATATGAAATGTAAATGAGACTTTTAAGCTAGAAACTATTGGATCTACGCTAATTGTCTAACTAGACAGAATGAGCCATAATCATGCATTCAACACAAAATAAAACTAGATCTAAGAGATTCTAAACAACTAACAATTGTGTAAAGCATCCAATAAAACAGAAACGAAACTGAACATCACAAAATCCAACAAAAACTTCCAGAGTCTCAAAATAGAACAAGATCCAAACATCAAATGACAATATCCAAATCAAACAACAAAATAGCAAAGAGATTCTCAAGCTAGGATGTTCAAAACACTAAAAACACTTGAGAAGCAAACTAAAGCGATGCATAATAGAAATTAAACGATTGTATCTTCACTCCGTAGAGTGGTGGAATATCAACTGAATGGTTAAAACAGCAGGAACTAAGGTGTTCATCCCCTCGGAGCTAGGAGGCAAAGAGCATTTCTAGATTGTGGAGTATACTTGCAGCTGTGAGTGTGTGTGGAGAGGCTCTCTCCAAAAAGGGGCTCTCTTTATGCCTTCAATGTTGATTCCTTTATATAGGACGACTCCAAGCTCCAATCCCTAGGTATATCCTCCATGATTTGACATTTTTACCCTTACAGCAAAGGGTATTTTCTAATTCTATCCCCTCTCCCCTACTCCTTGCATTACCTGCTCCTTATGATACTCCTCTTGATTAATTGGGCGGCATTTTTGCATTTTCACTCCATTTTGCTTCATCTGCATCTGCTCGGCTAGTTTGCACTGTCTAACTGATCCAGTAGCCATCCTGCACACTTAAACTCAGGATTTGTGCATTATCTCCACCAAAAGCATGTAAAATCACCCAAAAGTCAACGCATGAAAAGTTGTAATTGCAATTTATTTTTTTACGTCATTTTTGATTTGGGATTTTGACTCTTTTCCTCCTCATATCATTAATTGAAAAAAGTTGTAGTGTAATTTAATTTTTTATGCTATTTTATTTTGAGATATTGGCTTTTTCATCCTCGTATCATTAATTGTAAATAATTTGTATATATAATTTAATTTTCATGCCCTTTTTTATCTTGGGGATTTTGGCTCTTTCTTCCACTTAATTGTACACCAATCTATGTATGAGTATGTGCGTTAGGGTGACACCAGTCTTAAAGTGACAACTTGACAACAACGTAGCATGCAATATGCGATTCATAGGTAAACAACTCGACATATAGTTCCAAGCAATCTGCGATACGAAATCATAGCACTATGCTGATACCATAATTAAAATGACAATCTAGGCAAGCAATTTGCTACATATAAGCAAGCAATCTGTGATACACAAGCAAGCAACTCGGCATATGGTTCCAAGCAATTTGCGATACAAAATTATAAATAACCAAGCAATCCGTGATACATAAGCAAACAAACCTTCCACGTGGCAGACTAAGATTGAATCTGCTCCTAAATCTAAGGATCCTCGTTGGTGGTTTGTTGTCATTTTAATACAATCCTGCGAGTATATCTTCACATTAGATAAGAACTAATTCATTTTACACAAAGAACTTAATGCATGTTGATTCATCTCTACTAAAGTATTATTTTTTTTCCAATGAAAATATGAAATCGCTAAGTGCAGACAAAAAAAATATGACACTTTGCCTATTATAAGAAAGGAAATATTAAGGAAGTGATAAATAAATAATTTATTAGTAGGGGTTTCAAATTACATGGAGAAAAAGAAATTAAATAAATTGGACTTAATTAGTCATTTTTACAATTTTGGAAATGAAAAGAAATTAAAATAGAATCAATTGAGATTAATTTATTTTGTTCAATTTCAGACAATCCTAAACTAATTAGTATTATATTAATTTAGAGTTACATATCTCGCATGTTGTAGATGATTAAAATACTATAAAGTATTAATTTATAAAAAAAGATAGGGTGATAATTATTCTGAAGTGATAAACTAATTTTTATGGATGTATCAAAATGGAAAAATTATATAATTTTTTGGAAATAGATGGAGTATTGATTTTATAAGATAGCTGTGACAACTATATATTGTATACTGACTACATGTTTTTTCGTTTTTTAAAAGAATCAATAATAATTTTTCATTTATCACTATGATGACTAAAATCTCCAATTTACTGGAAGGGGGAAAAAACATCTTAACAACTAGTATATAATAAGTTATTTAAATAAGTTTTACCATAAAGAAGGTTATTTTAACATTATATTATAGTTACACTTTTATCAAATAATAAAGATTGTTATGACAATAATTGTTCAACACCAACACATGACAAAATTATTTGACTTTAACGACAAATAATAAATGCAAATTGTGAATTAACAACAATGATCATTGTTACATACAATATTGTTCAAAAGCCAATTGACGATAAAGAATCGATGTAAGTCACAGTATATGTTATTACCAGTACTAAATTTCACATTTAATTTCAACGATAGAAGATGACAGATATAATTATTTTGCAACAAAAGAAAGACAACAAATATAATTGTAAATAACAAAAATAAGAGTTTTACCATAAAAATACAAGCTTAGTTTAATTTAAATCGTTATTATTATTTTACTGAGTAACGAATATAGCATAAGATTAGTACTTTATTTTTAACGATAAACTAACGTCAAAGGTCGTTGTCACATACAATGCAACAGTCGACATACGACAAAGAATGTTGTAAGCTACATAGTAAGTGTTTCACCATTAAAAAATGGCCTAGTATAAACACAAGTCATAATTAATTTCTCTCTCGCCAAATAATAAATTTAACATTAAATTTTAAAACCTAGGATAAAAAATGAGATCTCAACCTCTCTATGCAAAGAGAATCATTTGACTTTACTTATGAGAGAGTAAAGTCAAATGGAAGCAAAGTCAAATGGCCTAGTATAAATACAGGTCATAATTAACTTATCTCTCACCAAATAATAAATTTAACATTAAATTTCAAAACCTTGGATAAAAAATGAAATCTCTTCCTCTCTATGCAAAGAGAATCATTTTTGTGATGACTCAAACCCCCAATTTACTAGATGGGGGAAAAATATCTTACCAACTACTCCCTTCGTCCAACATTAGGAGTCCCGGTCATTTTTGTGCACTCGCTTTATAGATATTATAATAAATAGTAAAAGTGGAGAAATGGTAAAATAAGAGAGAGAATAATGTTAAGAAGACTCTTCTCAACATTATTCTCTCTCTTACTTTACCATTTCTCCACTTTAACTATTTATTATCATTTTTACAAAACGAGTGTGTAAAAGTGACCGGGACTTCTAATGGCGGATGGAGAGAGTATATAATAAGTTATTTGAATAAGTTTTACCATAAAAAAAAGGTTATTTTAACATTATATTATAGTTACACTTTTATCAAATAATAAAGATTGTTGTGACAATTATTGTTCGACACCAACTAACGACCAAAATATTTGAATTTAACGACAAATAATAAATGCAATTGTCAACTAACAACAACGATCATTGTTACGTATAATATTGTTCAACAACCAATAGACGATAAAGAATCGATGTAAGTCACAGAATTATTCTATTACCAGTAATAAATTTCACATTTAATTTCAACGACAGAAAGACGACAAATATAGTTATTGTGCAACGACAGAAAGACGACAAATATAGTTTTAAATTGCGAAAATAAGAGTTTTACCATAAAAATACAAGCTTTGTATAATTTAAATGAGTATTATTATTTTACTAAGTAATCAATATAACATAAGATTAGCGGTTACCGATAAACTAACATCAATGGTTGTTGTGACATACAATGCAACAGCCGACATACGACAAAGAATGTTGTAAGCTGCATAATAAGTGTTTCACCATTAAAAAATGGCCTAGTATAAACACAGATCATAATTAATTTTTGTCTCACCAAATAATAAATTTAACATTAAATTTCAAAACCTTGGATAAAAAATGAGATCTTTGACTCTCTATGCAAAGAGAATCATTTGACTTTACTTATGAGAGAGTAAAGTCAAATGGCCTAGTATAATCACATGATGCAGTTATAGAATACAAGACTTGGAGGCTAAGAAAAATATATTTTGAGTTTTATTTATTTCCTAGTTAGTAAAATTAGTAGATGGAAAAATATTAATTGTTTTTTACTTCTACAAATTAGGTTTTCATTTTTTCTTATTTTCCTTATAGTTATTTTTGCTTATTATCTCTTTAGTTATTTTCTTTCCATAAGTTATTTGATATTGAGTTTTTATACTCCGAAGTTCTCAATAAGTTTGAGTTCTTTATCTACCAGTTTAATCAATCTCATATGTTCCTGCCTCACCAAATAATAAATCTACCAGTTTATCTAACACAGGACATATCTAATTTCTCTCTCACCAAATAATAAATTTAACATTAAATTCAAAACCTTGGATAAAAATGAGATATCTACCTATCTATGCAAAGAAAATTATATGACTTTACTTATGAGAGAGTAAAGTCAAATGGCCATGTATAAACACATGTCATAATTAATTTCTCTCTCACCAAATAATAAATTTAACATTAAATTTCAAAACCTTGGATGAAAAAGGAGATCTCTACCTCTTTATGCAAAGAGAACTATTTGACTTTACTCATGAGAGAGTAAAGTCAAATGGCCTAGTATAAACAAAGGTTATAATTAATTTCTCTCTCACCAAATAATAAATTTAACATTAAATTTCAAAACCTTGGATAAAAAATGAGATCTCTACCTCTCTATGCAAAGAGAATCATTTGACTTTACATATTTGAGAGTAATGTCAAATGGCCTAGTATGTATACAGGTCATAATTAATTTCTCTCTCACCAAATAATAAATTTAACATTAAATTTCAAAACCTTGGATAAAAAATGAGATCTCTGCCTCTCCATGCAAAGAGAATCATTTGCCTTTACTTATGAGAGAGAATGATTTTTATCATACGAACATCCAAACCATGGTTTTGAGTAACAAATAAAATGAAAAGAAACAATAATTTTAATTTTAATTATGAGGCCCGCCGCGAAATCGTCACCCCCCTAAAATACCACAGTGCTGCCATGAAACCATCGGAAATCCAGCTGTGCAGCCTCGATTCTTTGAGAATCAACGCTTCCAATCCTTCAATGCAAACCGAACAGAAGAGAAACACAGGTAAAAAGCGCTTAACACATGTTACTTGCATGAAGAAATATTTTAATTTTGCCAAGATCGCAATGTGCTTTATACAGTTGATGTGCCTAATGCCCACTATATATATTGAGACAAGTGTGTACAATTTTGCTCAATGTCACGCCTGTTGAAAGGCATTTCATGTGGAAAGGCATTTATCATAGCCAAGTCAAGGCTTCATATAATCGTGTTCTGCATCTTCATTTATAAAGTTACAATTTGATTCTCATAAAAATTGAAATACCAATACATATGTGAGAGGAATCTTTTTGGAACAGGTTCACACTAATGAACTGACCACAATTTCTATGTCTTTTGCAGGCAATTTCTACATGGTTTGCAGAAGTTCGGCAATGGTGATTGGAAGAACATTTCGAAATTTAGTGCGAACTAGATCAAGTAGCCAAGTAGCAAGTCATGCTCAAAACTACTTCAGAAGGCTGAGTTCGACTAAAAAAGAGGGTAAACGGCTCAGTATTAGTTATATCACAATTCTGAAACCCAAGAAATTGTTAGCCTTCGAGAAGGAGACGACAAGCTTCATGCCCAAATGCTGCAAGGGAGATTCTTCGAGAATTGCTTCCTTGAAATCTCTCAAGAGCAGCAGCACACGCTGGTACCCAACTGCTGTCCGGATGCGCCATGTTAGCTTCAGGTAGTGCTTTCGGGAAGCGTGGGAGCCCTAAGAAAGCTTCGAGTACTGATGAAAACAAGCTGGGGGAAAGGTATCCCAGGAAAAAGAAAGCTCTTGCATGTAACGAGGGCCAATTGTTGCCCGGGTTACCTGAGAGAGTTCCAACAGACACGAGGAACCAATTGCTGCTTGGGGCAAAGAAAGCTCCATCTGATGCCGGGAGGCAGTACCCCCACGAAGCTCCAAAGGATATTGGGTACCAACTGCTGTCTGGATACCCTAATCAACATTGCGCCCCATCTGGTTCACTACCAATCACAGGCCACCCAACTCCCTCGTATGGGACGGTTGGGTATCGCACGCGATCAAGATCAGTCTTTGTTCCCTTATTTTCTGGATTGAAATGGTTGTGAGGAAGTTAATCAATTTTCCTTTTAGAAAAGCATACTTTTTATGAGATGGATTGTAATGGAAGCTCATTTTTCATGGCTAATGTCTGCAATTTTTTTTTCTTTTTTTTAATACATGTGTTTTGTAATTAATGTTAAATTTATTATTTGGTGAGAGAGAAATTAATTATGACGTGGGTTTATACTCAGAATATTTTTTTTATGGTGAAACTCTTATTATGTAGCTTATAACCTTCTTTGTCATATGTCAATTGTTGCACTGTAGCTGTCACGACAATCTTCGTCGCTAGTTTATTGTGAAATACAGACGGTTAATCTTATGCTATATTCATTATTTGGTAAAATAATAATACTGATTTAAATAAACTAAGCTCGTATTTTTATGGTAAAACTATTATTTATGTAATTGACAACTATATTTGTCGTCTATCTGTCGTTGGAAAACATTTCTATAATATTTTGAAAAGATCGTTGTTGTTTGTTGGCCGTTGAACAACATTGTATGTGATAATGATCTTTGTCGTTAGTGGTAATTGTATTTATTATTTTTCATTAAACGGCAACACTTTTTATCATTAGTTGGCGTTGAACGATTATTGTAACAACGATCTTTGGCGTGTCGCCAGTGTAACTTTGATATGATATTAAAATACTTTATGGTAGTATTCTCAATACTTTATAAATTAATAGTATTTTCAATCATCTATGTCACGCGAGACATTTATATCTAAATGATTATAAAAAGTAATTAGTTTATGAGTGTCTAAAATTGAAAACAGAAGTTGACTCGGTAAAAAATGAACACTAAAATAAGTAAAGCTCTATGATATTATAATTTTCTTGAAATTAAATAAAAATTACTTATTAAAACTTAATTCTAAAAAAATATATATAATTTAAAATTTCATATGCTACTCGATTCTTTAGATAATATATATAATTTCATTAAAGATAGTAATATTTTATTGTATTCTCATTATTTCCGCAAAATTTCCTATCTCACACTCATATAATTAATTACAAAAAGTTGTAACTGCAATTTAATTTTACCCTGCTATTTTTATTTTGGGATATCGGTTATTTTCTTCCTCATCATTAATTGCAATAAAGTTGTAAATGCAATTTAATTTTTTATGTTATTTTTATTTTGGAATTTTGGATCTTTTCGACCTCATATCATTAATTATATCATTAATTGAATAAAATTGTCACTGTAATTTAGTTTTTTCAGCTATTTTATTTTGATATATTGGCTTTTTCTTTCTCGTATTTTAATTGCATAAAAGTTGTAATTATAATTTAATTTTTCATGCCATTTTTATTTTGGGATTTTGCCTCTTTTCTTCCTCCTATCATAAATTGCAAAATGTTGTAACTTTAATTTTATTTTCCATGCTATTTTTATCTTGAGATTTTGGCTCTTTCTTCCACTTTATTGTACACCAATCTGTATATGAGTATATCTTCACATTAGATAAGAACTAAATAAAGAACTTAATTAAGGTTGATTCATCTATACAATTATTTTTTAGAATGAAAATATGAAATCGCTAATCGCAGACAAAAAGATTTATGACTCTTTGCCTATGGTAAGAAAGGAAATATTAAGTGATGAATGAATAATTTGTTCAGTAGGGGTTATAAATTAGATGTAGAAAAAGAAATTAAATAAATTGCACTTAATTTGTCATATTTACAATTTAGAAAATGAAAAGAAATTAAAATAGTATCAATTGCGCTTAATTTATTTTGTTCAATTTCAGACAATCCTAAACTAATTAGTTTTTATATTAATTTAGAGTTACATGTATCGCATGTTGTAGATTATTAAAATACCATAAAGTATTAATTTACAAATTAAGATAGTTGTGACAACTATTGTGAAGTGATAAACTAATTTTGATGGATAGAGCATAAATGGAAAAATTATGAGCGTTACATTATTAGTCGAGCTACATTATTTGACTACACAATCTACATTATTAGATGACACGTGGCATTAATCTAACGGTTACATCACAGGATCCAATGGCTGAGATTTGCTTTGATTTTTGACAGAATTTCACTTATGGACCTGATCACATCCCTATATATATATATATATATATATATATATATATATATATATATATATATATATATATATTTAAATGGATGGAGTATTAATTTTATTATATAACTGTGACAATTTTATATTGTGTACTGATTACATGTTTTTCGTTTTTTCAAAGAGAATCAATAATAATTTTCCATTTACCATTGTGATGACTCAAACTCCCGATTCACTAAATGGGGGAAAATGTCTTACCAACTAATATAATAAGTTATTTAAATAAGTTTTACCATAAAAAAAATAATTATTTTAACATTATATTTAGTTACACTTTTATCAAATAATAAAGATTGTTGTGACAATAATTGTTCGACACCAACCAACGAACAAAATATTTGACTTGAACGACAAATAATAAATGCAATTGTCAACTAACAACAACGATCATTGTTACGTATAATATTGTTAAGCAGCCAATAGACGATGAAGAATCGATGTAAGTTACAGAATTATTCCATTACCAGTAATAAATTTCACATTTAATTTCAGCGACAGAAAGACGACAAATATAATTATTGTGCAGCGACAGAAAGAAAACAAATATAATTGTAAATTGCGAAAATAAGAGTTCTACCATAAAAATACAAGCTTTGTTTAATTTAAATGAGTATTATTATATTACTCATAATGAATATGACATAAGATTAACAGTTTACCGATAAACTAACGTCAAAGGTTGTTGTGACATACAATAATACAACAGCCGACATACGACAAAGAATGTTGTAAGCTGCATTTAAAAAATGGTCTAGTATAAACACCGGTCATAATTAATTTTTCTCTCACCAAAAAATAAATTTAACATTAAATTTTAAAATCTTGGATAAAAAATGAGATCTCTGTCTCTCCATGCAAAGAGAATCGTTTGACTTTACTTATGAGAGAGTATAGTCAAATGGCTTAGTATAAACAGAAGGTCATAATTAATTTCTCTCTCACCAAATAATATATTTAACATTAATTTTCATAACCTTGGATAAAAAATGAGATCTCTACCTCTTTATGCAATGAGAATCATTTGACTTTACTTGGGAGAGAGTAAAGTCAAATGGCCTAGTATAAATACGGGTCATAATTAATTTCTCTCTCACCAAATAATAAATTTAACATTAAATTTCTAAACCTTGGATAAAAAATGAGATCTCCGCCTCTCTATGCAAAGAGAATCATTTTATTTTACTTATATAAACACATGTCATAATTAATATCCCTCTCACCAAATAATAAATTTAAAATTAAATTTCAAAACCTTGGATAAAAAATGAGTTCTCTACCTCTCTATGCAACGAGAATCATTTGACTTTACTTATGAGAGAGTAAAGTCAAATCATAATTAATTTCTCTTTCACCAAATAATAAATTTAACATTAAATTATAATCCTTGGATAAATATGAGATCTCTGCCTCTCCATGCAAACCTCTCCATGCAAAGAGAATCATTTGACTTTACTTATGAGAGAGAATGGTTTTTATCATAAGAACATCCAAACCATGGTTTTGAGTAACAAATAAAATGAAAAGAAACAATAATTTTTTTTTGCCTGACAAGTAAATTGATAAGAAACAATAATTTTTTTGCCTCATTTTGAATATTAATTCCAAAAAAGATTCTGAGGGTTGCAAATGCCTCTATAAATACAGTGTGAAACAACACATTTCACTCATCTCTTTCTTTCTCTCTCACAGTTCTCTTTGTTCAAGCAAATGGCATCTGAAAATGTATGCATCTCTCTCTCTCAGATTGTGTATTTTGGTATTTCATTTTTATGTGTGTTCTGATGTGTAATCTTAAGTCCTTTTAGAAAAATCAAAGCGGCTAAGGTCTCTTTTTGTGCTTAGAGATCTGAAAATCGAGCTTCTTTCCTAAAAAAGGGACTTGGAATTTGATGTGTTCCACTTTTTGTGTCTCATTTTCAATCCCAACTCTTAATTCTTTTATTTTATTGTTTTCTGTAAATTTTAATTGCTTGTGTGTAGAGTTTCACTAGAATTTGAATTTATTTAGCCATTTCAGCTATTAATTAATTGATATGAATAATTAATCTTGAGTTAGTATATAATATTATTATATAATATTATTTTTAATAAATTTGTATGAATGGTTATTTAGACCATTATAATACTCGATCCGTTCAATAGAAAAAGTCTATGTCTATTTTTGTCAACATTTTTCTTCTTCTCTTTTACTTTATCGTTTATGAGCTCAACCATTCACTACACAAATTTTCAATTACGCTTTCCCTTTCTTTCTTACTTTATTATTTGTATTTATTATTTATCATTAAACGGCAACACTTTTTATCATTAGTTGGCGTTGAACGATTATTGTAACAACGATCTTTGTCGCCAGTGTAACTTTGATATAATATTAAAATACTTTATGGTAGTATTCTCAATACTTTATAAATTAATAGTATTTTCAATCATCTATGGCACGCGAGACATTTATATCTAAATGATTATAAAAAGTAATTAGTTTATGAGTGTCTAAAATTAAAAACAGAAGTTGACTCGGTAAAAAATGAACACTAAAATAAGTAAAGCTCTATGATATTATAATTTTCTTGAAATTAAATAAAAATTACTTATTAAAACTTAATTCTAAAAAATATATATAATTTAAAATTTCATATGCTACACGATTCTTTAGATAATATATATTTTCATTAAAGATAGTAAGTTTCTATTGTATTGTCATTATTTCCGAAAAATTTCCTATCTCACACTCGTATAATTAATTACAAAAAGTTGTAACTGCAATTTAATTTTACCCTGCCATTTTTATTTTGGGATATCGGTTATTTTCTTCCTCATCATTAATTGCAATAAAGTTGTAAATGCAATTTAATTTTTTATGTTATTTTTATTTTGGAATTTTGGATCTTTTCGACCTCATATCATTAATTGAATAAAATTGTCATTGTAATTTAGTTTTTTCAGCTATTTTATTTTGATATATTGGCTTTTTCTTTCTCGTATCGTTAATTGGATAAGAGCACTTCCAATGGCACTCCCTTATTTCTCCCTTATTTCTCCCTAACTCCTGCCACATCAGCGCCACATCAGCATCACATTTTATCCCCAGTTTTTAGCCAACTGCTACATTGGTTTCTCCTTTATTTCTCCCTTATTTCTCCCTAACTCAACATTTCATTTTTACATCATTATTTTTTATATTATTTAATTTTCCCTACAAATGTATTTAATAAATAGACTAATAATGAACAATTCATCGTTGTATTAATCATTGGAAAATATAATACAACGAGAAAAAAAAAACTACAAATAAAAACCGCAAATAAACAAAGATTTAAAAAAAAAAAAAAACTAAGACGGAGGGGCCGGAGGGGCGTCGGGCTCGAGGCTCATCTTAATCTGCAGGCCTTGGATGCATTTCCAGAGGGCCGCCTTTTCTTCAGGGGTCCCGCCGCCGGTGAAGTACAGCGTGTACATCTGCGTCAGATTGGCGACATTGTTCGAATAAGTGGCTTTTTCTAAGTCGATGTGGGGTTCCGAACCGACTTCCGACGTTGTGCCCTTCCCCTTCCGCCTCCCCTTCGCCTTCTTCGCTCCCTCCGGGCGCTCGTGCGGACCATCCCCACTCAAGTCGATGTGGGTCGCGCTCCCCTCGCTCTCCGAAACGCTAAGTCGCGAGCGCACCGATTTCCCGTGCAGCGCGGCGTGCATCCCCGTCCGGAATTTGGGGAGATCCTTCAGCTTATCGTAGATGTTCCAATACTTGAACCCCTTCGACAAGTACTTGCCACAATACCTCTGCATGGCCTCATCTCGGACCATATGCTCGTTCTGGCCACTGGGCATGTCCGTCAACAAGTTAGAATAACTACCGTTGAAGTGGCCGCAGTCCCTCATGAGGCGCTCCCAATGCCGACGGATCGCCTCGCTGCCATGGTCCTTCATTGAGGCAGTCTTGTGGCTCCTGTACTTCGCGGCAACCCGCTCCCAGAATATGATCTTAGTCTCGGTAGTTGCTGCGCTCCGCGTTCTGTGACGTGTCCGCCCAGCAGGTGGCTATCGCTCGGACTCTTGCGAGTGTAAGTAGTCCTACCCGCTTCGGCCTCTCATCGGAACCCGTATCAGTCGCGCGGCGGCTCGGTGGGCGTTTCTTCCACCTCGAAGTCCTCCGCGCTCGGTGTCGCGGCCTGAGATTCTTGGTCGCCTGGGGTTGATCCGGGGGTATCGAACTGGGGCCGATACACATTGTCGGCTGGAGAGGGCATTCTGCCGGCATAGTTGAAGTACGGAGAAAGTCTCCGCGCCGGAGGAGTCTGCAAAGGAGACGGACCCGCGTATGGAAGTTGGCCGGGAGGAGAACCCATCGCCAACAACGAGTGCATCCACTGCTCGTTTGCTTCATCCATGTTGGGAATTTGTGAACTCGACTCTTTCCCCTTACCCTTACCCTTACCCGAGCGGGAATTTTTCTTCCAAAAGCTCATAATTTGATGAAGATTGAAGATTGGGAGAAGAGATTGAAAATGGAGAGAATGAAGATTGTGGGTGATGAATGGAGGAAGTGGAGGAAATATTTATAGGGGTGGGATGTAAAAATAGCCGTTGGGCCGAAAAAAAAAAAAATTTTAATATCGCCGATTTATCGCCGAGCGTCGCCCACAATGGCCGGCGATCGCTCGGCGATAATCCGGCGATAAAACGCCGGTTGGCGAAAAAACGGTAACATTATCGCCGAATTATCGCCGTTTTCACCACAACGGCCGGCGATAATCCGGCGATGTTCGGCGATTTATCGCCGGATTTTCGCCACCCCCATTGGGAGTGCTCTAAAAGTTGTAATTATAATTTAATTTTTCATGCCATTTTTATTTTGGGATTTTGCCTCTTTTCTTCCTCCTATCATAAATTGCAAAATGTTGTAACTTTAATTTTATTTTCCATGCTATTTTTATCTTGGGATTTTGGCTCTTTCTTCCACTTTATTGTACACCAATCTGTATATGAGTATATATTCACATTAGATAAGAACTAAATCTCTTTTACTTTTTTCCCTTCTCTCTTACTTTATCAATTCAATATTTAAACCTGTGCCATTCACAAAGTGCCCTATTTTTCCTAGACGGAGGGAGTATATCTCTTTGTAAATAGATGGAGCATTAATTTTATAAGATAGTTGTGACAACTTTATATTGTGTACTGAGTACATGTTTTTCGTTTTTTAAAGAGAATCAATAATAATTTTCCATTTACCATTGTGATGACACAAACCCCCAATTTCCTGGATGGGGGAAAAATATCTTACCAACTATTCCCTCCGTCCCAATGAAGATGACCCCTTTCTTGGGCGGCACGAGATTTTATGCAAATTTAATTTGTGTGTTGAGAGAAGAGAGTATAGTAAGAGAGAGAGAATAAAGTAGAGATAAAAGTATTTCCATTTTAAGTAATGGGTCATCTTAGTTGGGACAAACTAAAAAGGAAAATGGGTCATCTTCAATGCGACGGAAGGAGTATATAATAAGTTATTTAAATAAGTTTTACCATAAAAAAAAGGTTATTTTAACATTATATTGTAGTTACACTTTTATCAAATAATAAAGATTGTTGTGACAATAATTGTTCGACACCAACCAACGACAAATAATAAATGCAATTGTCAATTAACAACAACGATCATTGTTATGTATAACATTGTTCAACGGCCAATAGACGATAAAGAATCGATGTAAGTCACATAATTATTCTATTACTAGTAATAAATTTCACATTTAATTTCACGACAAAAAAGCAACAAATATAATTATTGTGCAACGACAAAAAGACGACGAATATAATTGTAAATTACGAAAATAAGAGTTTTACCATAAAAATACAAGCTTAGTTTAATTTAAATCAGTATTATTATTTTACTAAGTAATGAATGTAACATAAGATTTACTGTTTGTTTTTAACGATAAACTAATATCAAAGGTCATTGTGACATAGTACAATGCAACGGCCGACATACTGTAACAACCGAGTTTTCGAGCACTAGTTTTAGAGTATAAAAAAAAAATTGACAAAGGGATGACTGAAAGTAAAGTGCAAGAAATTTTAAATTGATGTGTTACAATAGTTAGAACAAGTAGAGAAAATATATCTACTTCACAAAAGAAAGTTTACTAGGGAGCTAAAAGAAGTAAAGAAACAAAAGTGAGGATTTGCAAGATCTTTTTGGAAGGTCCTCCACATCATCCTCGGTCACCACTCCATGAGATGTCAATTGGTAGCATCTAGGGACAGCTCCTCTACAATTAGATCCCTCAATATTTCTCCTAAACCTGCAAAAAGAGATGCAATTACCAAGAGTAGTATGTTTTGATCCAAACAAATAAAATGGAATAAGCTTTTAACATGATTATGGTAGTAGTCACAAGCAGCCAAGTGCTCTCCTCAAGATTTTCACCAAAATGGTATACAAAGCATAAACATCAAGCTCGAAAGATAGCAAGCTAGCAGCCGAAAATAGTAAGGCTTTGTCTCCAAGATTGTCCACAAAATGCCAAAACTCCTCTCCTATAAAAACAGCCCCTTCCCCACATCCTTCCACACACCATCTCGATCCCAAACTTCACCACAAAGTATGATGAGGCTAGCATGAGGAGCAAGGAGTAACAAGAAGCTTAGGATCAGCCACAATCATCAAGGATTCACCCAAGTCAAGGTAAAACTCTAGCACACCCTTTGCATCTTAGAACATCATGCTTAGAATCAAGAACTTAGAAAGAACAACATAACAGTGGCCTCAACAATTAAGAAATGCCCAAAGTATTCCATAAACTGCCTCTGAGACTTAATAACAGTAGCAGTTAAGTCCCAAAAATAATAAAAACAAGGAAACCAAGTTCAAGGGAAAAGGGCATGGGACATAGCTCAGCATACGGGGCTGTCCGATGAGGGTCGAGTGACGACGGAGCTCGGAGAGCCGCCGGAACAGCGGCGCTGCTGGAGCAGCAGCGCAAGGTAGGCGGCGCCGAGGGAAGATAGAGAGATGGGCGATGGTGTCGTTGCCTTCCGGGAAGAGAGCTCGACGAAGTGAGAGAGAAGGGGAGATAGGAGGTGATGACGGTACCGAGACGCCGTGGAGAACGAGGGAGGTAAATGGCGACGCTGGAGAGATAACCGGCGGCCTTGGACGCTAACCGGAGTGAGGATCGGCGGAGAGCGAAGGGAGTGAGAAAGAAGAGTGGAGGCGCTACTGCTTCACTCCCAATTAAGGGATCTCGATTGGATTTGGGCGACGGGGTAGTGCCGCCGTAGAGCCGGTAGGAGAATGACATCGGCGGTGGAGTCGCCGCCGTGGAGTGAGAAGGAGAAGGGAGGCACCCTGTTTTCAATTGGGTTTCATTTTTGGGGATTTCAGATTGTGATGAGAGGAAAATGGAGTTGTGCCTATTGGATGGAGTAGGTAGCATTATTTTGTTTTGGGCCAAGGATTTAATTTAAGTTGGGCCTGAGGAATTTAAGAGTAAGAGTAAGAGGGGCTGATAGATTACTTGATTTGGGCCTAGAGAAGAGAATAAATGGGAAGAGTATATTGGGCCGGACGAAATTAATTTACGAAGGAGTTTGGGCTGAAATTTATTTGGTCTTATGCTAGAATTCTAATTAAGTTCTTGGGCCAATGAGTAATTAGGGGCATGCATTCTAATTAAAAGTATAAGAATTTTCTTAAGTCTTGTTAGTAAGTTGTGTTGTTTTTAAAAAGGTTATCTCCGCGAGTTAAGGATGGAGTCAAGCTACATAATAAGTGTTTCCCCACTAAAAATGGCATAGTATAAACACAGGTCATAGTTAATTTCTCTCTCACCAAATAATAAATTTAACATTAAATTTTAAAACGTTGGATAAGAAAAAAGAGATCTCTGCCTCTCTATGCAATGAGAATCATTTGACTTTACTTATGAGAGGGGATGGTTTTTATCATACGAACATCCAAACCATGGTTTTGAGTCACAAGTAAAATGTTAAGAAACAATAAATTTTTTTCCGCCAGATTTTGAGTATTAGTTGCAAAAAAGATTCTGAGGGCTACAAATGCCTCTATAAATAAAGGGTGAAACAACACATTTCACTCATCTCCCTCTCTCACACAGTTCTCTTTTATCAAGCAAATGGCATCTGAAAATGTTGCATCTCTCTCTCAAATTGTGTATTTTGGGATTTCATTTTTATGTGTGTCATGATGTGTAATCCTAAGTCATTTTAGAAAAATCGAAGCGGTTAAGGTTTCTTTTTGTAAGCATAGAGATCTGAAAATCGAGCTTCTTTTCGAAAAAGGGACTTGGAATTTGACGTGTTCCACTTTTTGTGTCTCATTTTCAATCCCAACTCTTAATTTTTTGATTTTATTGTTTTCCGTAAATTTTAATTTCTTGTGTGTAGAGTTTCACTAGAAAATTTGAATATTTTTATCCTTTTCAGCTATTAATTAATAGATATGAATAATTAATCTTAAGTTAGTATATACTCCATTCGTCCGTGAATAGGAGTCCCGATTCACTTTTATTATAAATGGTAATACGGACCCTCCTTCCATTAACTCATTTCACTCACATTTCATTTAAAACTAATATAAAAAAATGGGACCTCTATTCCACTAACTTTTCTCCACCCATTTTTCATAACATTTCTTAGAACTCATGCCACCAACAAATGGGACTCCTATTGGTGGACGGATGGAGTATATTATTACTCCCTCCGTCCCAGATAATTTGACCCATTATTCCATTTTGGATCGTCCCACATAATTTGTCTCATTTCACTTTTACCATTTTTGATAGTGGACCACATATTCCACTAACTTATTCCTACTCACATTTATTATAAAACTAATACTTTTAAAGTAGGACCCACATACCACCAACTTTTTCAACTCACTTTCCATTAGATTTCTTAAAACTCGTGTTGGATCAAAATGTCCCAAATTATATGGGACGGAGGGAGTATTATATAAATTATTTTTAATAAATTTGTATGAATGGTTATTTAGACCATTAAAATACTGGATCTATCCCATAAAAAAAGTCTATGTCCATTTATGTCAACTTTTTTCTTCTTTTCTTTTACTTTATCATTTATAAGCTCAACCATCCACTACACAAATTTTCAATTAGTTTTTCCCTTTCTTTCTTACTCTACTAGTTACTCATTAAAATCCGTGTCAACCATAAATAATCTATTTTTATGGGATGGAGAGAGTAAGTATTTTGTAAAAACGATCCATGCGCCATTATAAATTTCAAGTCACATACCTATCTTTACAAATTACAATAATAATGTTTGTACTTGAAATGGCAAATTCAGATCTGGTTATTTAGTAATTATCACATAAACATTTTATTCAATTAAATTTCATCTTTTTGGAAATGTTTAGCTTCTATGTAAACAAAGTTGAATATATTTTTTCTATTACAGGAGGATGAAGATGTTGTAAGAAGGGCAAGAAATCTGAGGAAGGCCACAAGGGAGGAAGTGTTCTCGAACATCGACAATCGAAGCAACCTTACAATCACACAACGATCACAAGGCATTTGGCTAATCCAACTTCGCGAGCGTAATGAATCGCAGGAGATGGGGAAGGTAAGGATTTCATCTTATAATTATATCTCTATATACTAGTGTGAGATATTAATTAAAAAAGATTACACTCTCACCATATTTAATTACACTCTCAACAATGATTATAGCTATCCATAGTCAAGAGGGAGATCATGAAGCGAGCGAACTCAAAGTGCATTATACAGTTGATGTGGCTAATGTCCACTATATATACTGAGACAAGTGTGTACAATTTTGCTCTACGTCACGCCTGTTGAAAGACATTGCATGTTGAGAGGCATTTAACATAGCCAAGTCATTGCTTCATATAATCATGTTCTGCATCTTCATTTATAAAGTTACAATTTGATTCTGATAAAAATAGAAATACCAATACATATGTGAGAAGAATCTTTTTGGAACTGGTTCTCGCTAATGAACTGACCACAAATTCTCTCTCTGTTGCAGGCAATTTCTACATGGTTTGCAGAAGTTCAGTAAGGGTGATTGGAAGAACATTTCGAAATATAGTGTGCGAACTAGATCAAGTAGCAAGTCATGCTCAAAAGTACTTAAGAAGGCTGAGCTCGACTAAAAAAAGAGGGTAAACGGCTCAGTATTAGTGATATCACAATTCTGAAACCCAAGAAATTGTTAGCCTTCGAGAAGGAAACGATAAGCTTCATGCCCAAATGCTGCAAGGGAGAGTCTTCTAGGTACCGAAGAATTGCTTCCTGGAAATTGAGAGAGAGAGCAGCAGCCGCACACGCTGGAACCCAACTGCTGTCCGGATGCGCCATGTTAGCTTCAGGTAGTGCTTTCGGGAAGTGGGGGCCCTAAGAAAGCTTCGAGTACTGATGAAAACAAGCTGATGACGGGGAAAGGTATCCCAGGAAAAATAAAGCTCTTGCATGTAACGAGGGCCAATTGTTGCCCGGGACGAGGAACCAATTGCTGCTTGGGGCAAAGAAAGCTCCATCTGATGTCGGGAGGCAGTACTCCCACGAAGCTCCAAAGGATATCGGGTACCAACTGTAGATCAACTAGAACTAATTTTCCGCCTCGGAATCACTCCAAATGGGGTCCCACATAGTCTTCCCATGTGTGCCGTAAAAGATCTCATCGACGATAGGAGATAGCTGCACCTCGGGGATCACGTGCTCAACTATGGGCTTTGGGGGCTCGGGCATCGCCATGTAATAAGTAAGCCATGCCAGGCTACGCCCTGTACCCCCATGGATATGGTGTAATCAACATAATAAAATGGACCACTCGGCGGAAGGGGTGGAAGGTACTCGTACGCGGCCTCATATGGGGGAGGTGGAATCATAGGTGGTGACTCGAGTGGAGGTGGGGGAATAAACTTGGCCTCCTCTACCCTCGAGGTCTCGGTGTAAAGCCCTTTCTCGAGATCCTCCTCATCCTGTGGTCCCCTCCTTTATCATCGCCTTCCCCTTCCCAATATCCTCCGCGTGCTCTAACTCCTTGTCGGCGTCCATCTCGTAATCATCAGACTCCTCCTCCTCGGAGTCATAGCGGTCTCGATCCTCGGTGCGGACCCTCTTGGCCATCGATGATCGGGAGGACTTGCCCTCCTCTCACCCAGGAAGAGTCCAAAGAGGTAGATCCAACCGTTTGGTGGGTGGCTCCACCGTAGAAGCAGGTGCATGCGGTCTCTCAGGATGGTCCACCAATACATCAGACATCGCCTTCACGAACCCATGCATATCTCCATCCAACGCAACTGATGGTGGGTTGCATCTGAAAAATAGTTTGGCCGTAGCCTAGGCCCACTCTCTCCACTCCTTGGGCAGGGCGCCCACCAGTAGCACAATGCCGTCGTATCCTCTCACTCCGTAGGGATGAGCACGACGCCAACAAGACCAAAAACGTGCCACAAACTCAACTATGTCCTCTCCCACCATCCTTTGACATTCATATAACCTATCAATATGCCGACGCCTTGTCTCTATCGCTATGGTACTCTTACGAGGAGTATAAGCGGTATGAGCCATCTACAGAAAAAGAATATTGTCTCTCAATAACGCTCAAGAATATATAGAATATACTCCCTCCGTCCCCTATTAGGAGTCACTCTTTGACCGGGCACGGGTTTTAAGAAATGTAAAGAAAAGTTGGTTGAAAAAGTTAGTGGAATGTGGGACCCATTTTTTTATATTGGTTTTATAATAAAATGTGAGTGAATTGAGTTAGTGGAATGTGGGACCTACTTACTATTTATGGTAAAAATGAAGTGTGACTTTTAATTGGGAACGGACCGAAATGGAAAAGTGTGACTCTTAATGGGGGACGGAGGGAGTAAAGAAAAGAATGCAATATGTGATATTTGTGAAATAATGTATGAAAAGATGCGAAAAAATGTGTAAAGTGATAGAAAAGTTCTGTCATCATTTTCACCATCTATGGATAGATCGGTTCAATTTCATTATATGATTTAATTTTATGTCAAAAAATAAAGCATCTTAGTTTTGTCGAATTTTCATAACTAGAGCACATTGTGATATTTTATTTTTATTTTTATATTTTATATTATACAATAATTCATTTAATGTATAAATAGATTTTTATATTCGTTAGAGTTTAGTATACTGGAAAAGCATCTTTCGTATGCTTGTATATGTAATAACTCTTCTATCCATTTTTACCATTTAATGAGAAAGAATATTTTGTTACAATGTGTTTTGTTTATGTGTTACTTATGTATTTATGAGATGTTGAAATATGTTTTCTATTTAAATACATAGTTTAAGCAAAATGAGTCTAAGTCTTCTGCACAGTAGACGAGTTGTGAGCGGCGTTCACAGTAGGTAACTTGTCGGTTCTTGCAGTAAGAAAAATGTTTCACAACCTAGATAGACTTTGACTACCTATCGTGAAAGGTTGCGACGTCAGTCCGAAAATTTTCTTACCTAAGGAAATGAACGACGTCGGTGTGGTATAGCACTGAAAGGATCAAACAGTGAGATAAGTCTTTCTTGGCTATTTACTGAAAGACGAGGTCTCGGTGATTGTCATTTCTTAATCATTGTTGACATAACATTGAGCATACGATATTAATTGAAAACGACTTTGACTTATCAAATGGTGAGGGTATTTCGTTGCCCAAGAATCCTGATAGATTGGGTAGTGATCATTAATGTCTAAGTGGTGCTAGTATTGTTATTGCAATGAATCGTGTGCTGGGAGAGGCCAGTCTGATAATATCCTTAAGAGGTGTTTAGAAAAAAAGGTTTTATTATTCAGAAAACTGGCCAGTTGGAATTTATTCCATGAATAATAAATAATGTTTCCAAACTAGACCACTCTTGGAAAAAGAAATTAATTAATAAAAGTCAGATAGCAGAGTTGATATTAATTAATGGATATTTATATCTTTAACACGGGAAATGATTTAATTAAAGAGGAAGTCCCGGAATTGGACGGGCAGTCAATATTATATCTATAGTGGATGATAATAATATTTAAGTTTGGGCTTGAATTAAATTAGTTTTAATTTAATTAGTGAAAGCCTGAATTGTGGCCCAATCCAATCCTCCATAGATCCCTGGTCTGGCCCAAAATAATTAACTTAATATAAAAGGGAGAAGAAGATAAGACAGAATTAATTCTACCGATATTTTTAGTTCTCTGCAATCTGTGAAAGAAATATCGATTTCTAGGGTTCTTCTTCCTTAGAGATTTCTGTCTCCAATTCTTCTCCGGCGTTTGAGGATTTGACAAGCTTTGCCCACACAAAGGTCAATTCCAAGTTAAAGGGAACAGATCAGAAGATCCGTGGTAGAGATCGATTGAAGAAGGAGTTCGAATTCAATTGCTTGAATTCATACGGTAAATCGTTCAATTTAATTGCATATATATTCAGTATGATCTTAATTATATGCTTATGAACATGTTTCTAGTTTACAATCAGATAAAAGCATGTTTAGATGTAAATCTTTCAATCAAACTAAATAGATTTCCGCTGCAAAACCAACAATTGGTATCAGAGCCTGTTTTTAGGCTCTGATTGTTTGATTTACTACGTGCTTTGATTGTATGAATAGCATGTTTATAGTTTTCGATGCATGTTTTAGTGTTCAATTTTTTTTTATTTGTTGAATCTAGAACTTTCGAAAACAGTTCTTGATATATGCGTGTTTATTTGTTGCATTCAATTTTAATCGCGACAAGTTTTGATATATGCATCAAAACGTGCCTATCAAGTTAAAGGGGTTGCTGGCCGTTCAAGGCTGAGAGCAGCCCCATGTCACGACTCGATTAAGTGGGAGCTGTCGGTTGGAAGCCGAGGACAGCTCCGGATCACTCGCGATTAGTCGACGAGAAGGCGAGATCGATGGTTGCCGTAGAGCGTTGCTGGCTGAACTTCAGGCCGAGAGCAACGTCGGAAATTTCGGTAATCTGAAACTGACCGGCGATCAGTTTCGAGGCAACTGCTGGACGTGTTTTACACGACCGAGAGCGGTGCTACATCGGCGAGAATGACTCCCAGAAAATCTGCTACTTCGTGGTGGATCGGGGACGTCAAGTTTTCTCTGCTGAATCGCCGGAGTAGAAAGCTAGGGTTACTGCTGGCTGTTCCGGTCAGTGGGAGTAACGAGCTGCTCTTCCTCGACGTTATGTCGTGCAAAGAAATGTGCTGCTGGCCACGACGTCGTGACCGAGAGCAGTGCCGATTTTCTTTGAAATCGTTGAAACTGATTTAGTTTCGTGCTGCGTGAATTGTGGAAAGAGTCTTCTACAAATTTTGAATCTGATTACGTGGCTTGTGATGGTTTTGAATATGTGACTCCTTATTATATCATTATTTGATTAATATGTTTTCATGCATATTGTTACGAAACCGTGTCTCATGTGAACTAATGCATGCTTTGTTAATTTAGTATGCGTGCACTATGTTTTGGGACTGATCCTAATTTTTAGGAACCAACTACGTGATCTATGAGATATGTCTGTGCATAATATACTTGAGAACTCCATGCCTTGTAGCAGTAGGAAATTAGTTTTGGTATTTTTAGTTAGCATTGATTATATATTGTAATCTATCAAATGCTATGTAACTAAAATCAAAATTAATTTTTACATGAAATATCATTAAATTAATTTATTATGATTTAATGTAGGTTTGAACTTTAATCTATATCTTAGGGATTTTGATAGATGGTATTTATCTATCTAGATATATCCTAGATAGATTAGATTTAGTTGTTCAAATAAATCCTATTAAATCTAGGATTCCATTTTTATGGAATAAATAAATTGGAATTTAATGTAGATTATTTCTATAATGTATACTTATCATGATATAGTTAGGTTTGAATTATAATCCTTATCTATAAGATATTGATAAGTTTTATTTATCTAGAATATATCTTAAGATGATTTGGATAAGTATTTTTCAACTAAATCCTATTATATCTAGATTTTCTAAACCTAATGGAAAAAGATAAGTATTATAATTAATATTATTATTATTATTATTATTATTTAATAATAATCGATTAATATTAATTAAATAAAATATTTGATTAATTATTTATAATTAATTAATTATTAATTAATCAAATTATTTAATTATCTTAGTTTAATTTCATGGATTTAATAGAACTATCTATTAATTTGAAATTAATATAAGTGAACTTTCTGCCTAATTCACTTAAGTGATAATTAAAAGAAAAACCATATCTTAAAATAACTAAGCGATAATTACGATCTCTATCGTATATGGTCTCCAAAGAATTGGTCTATGTATGAAGCAGTTTCCAATATTAACGCGACTCACCTTAGTGGGAGCCTTAATCCTAAGAAACAGCAAGTTCATTGGTTAGACTTCTCAAAATTAAGTTCAATTTTATCTAGACGTGATTTCCAATATTATCGCGACCCACCATAGTGGGAGCTTTAATCCTAAGAAATTGCAAAGTTCAGAAGATTGAATTGATTTGTGAGATAACTGCAGAATTTTGTTTGTGGCGTGCGAACTTCCTTAGAAGGAGTATCAATACGGAAATGAAATTCTTGGTGTGAATATTCAATGGTACAAGCTTAGGCAATGTTTGGCGGCCATGCCACCTTAGTGGTCTCTGGACTATTCGTCGATGTTGTGACCAGAATTTTGTTAAATATGAATTTTTTGAAACCCAAAAAAATTTTTTTCCGGCTAAATAAAAACAAGAGGGTTTCAATCCCTCTTTGTTATTCTTAAAGAACCAAACTCGAAGGTCATAACTATATTTGCAGGAAACAAAACTTGGATTCCCCGTTCCCCTTTGCCCAAAGGTACAAATATGTGCTAAATTTTGGAATGTCCCCCCCTTTTTGGAAATTAAAACGGCGGGGGAAAAAAAAACATCGGGAAGTGGTGAAAACCCTTTTTGAGATGGCGAAGTTTTCGTTGGCCCATGTGTATTAACATCAGCACCAAGGCATGAAAAAACCTTTTTGGAGATTATGAACAATCTTAAAAACCCTTTTTTGGTACTCAGAATCGGCCTTAAAGTCTTTAGCCTTTAAAACATCATGCCCGGGGTTTTTGAAGGAGGGCACACATTTTGTGAGGACCATGTCCTCGAGATGATGAGCCCCTCAATCAAATTGGGGTTTTTGGGGAGGGACCATTGCCCCCGGCCCCAAAGTAACTATAATCCTTCGGGGGTTTCCCATTCTTTCGGGGGTTGGCTAAATTTGGGGAAAATGAAAAAGAGGGCACCCCCTATTTGAGCTTTTGGGGGTTTGGGGTCAGGGAGGATCTTATGGTCAGGAAAAAGGGCTTTTTATGATGAGTTCGGGTCTTCCTCGGGCTCTAACCCCGGGTAAGGGGAAAAAAAACCCCGAGAATGTTGTAGCACCTAAGATAGCTAAGGGCAAAAAAAAAACGGGTGAACACGAACAAAACCCAAAGCGAGGTGCTTCAAATGCGGCAAAAAGGGGGCAGGGGGCCCGGATTTCAAAAAAGGGCAAGGGCCCGGGTATCCCCAAATTTTGTCGTAGAATCATGTTTACCCGGTTTATCTACTCGGCCCAAAGGGTGGTTGATCAGCTCGTCATGTTTGCTTTGATCCCTATTATTTGGGGAAAAAGCGGGTTGAATGAAGCGAGATCGAAATCCCTTTTGGGGAAAGCTACGAGTGGGGCATTTTCGATGGGAGAACGTTTATTTCGTTTTTCTAGTGATAGAATTTTAGTGTTAAACAATGTTTTGTTGATACCTTTGTTTAGAAGAAATTTAATTTAGGTTTTTAAACTTGTTTATGATGGATATTCGATTTCATTTGATGATTCGTATTATCCCAAAAAATGTGGTTTTTTATGCAAAACCCTGGTATTGGAAAACAAACCCCTACCTTTTAATGTCTACACGGTTTTATACAACATAAAAAACGAATCTAACTTTAAAATCGAAAATTTCTCGAAAAAAAAAAGCTCCTTTTTAAAGAACGGCAAATCTTATGGCACCTTAGACTTGGTCATGCTAAAACTAGGATTGGTTGATAGACCCAAAGGGCTAAATTGGGGTCTAAAAAATAGAACCTTATACAACTTGTGAATCATGTTTGGAAGGAAGATGACTAAGAGACCTTTAAGGTCAAGGGGAATAGGGCCAAAATACTTAGGGTCGTTCTTCGTGTGTGTGGACCAAAGACTACCCCGAAGCTAGAGGCGGCTTTCCCTTTTCATCACCTTCATTGATGACTACTCGAAAGTTGGATATGTCTATTTTTGGTAAAGTCAGAAACTTTTTAAAAGTTCAAAGAATTCGGGGCACTTGTGGGCGCGACATGGTAAGGGGCAATCCAAATCTCTACGGTCGGCCCCAAATGGAGGGGAAATACCCCCCAGTAGTGAGTTCTTGGACTACTTATCGAGGGGAGTTTAATCCCCGGGGGTGCGCACGGGAAAACCCCCCGGAAGGGGGTGCGAAAAAAGGGGAAAAGAACCCTCTTAGAAATGGTTCGATCGATGATGAGTTATCTTTAAATTACCTATTTCGTTACGGGGGCACGGTTTTCTCCGCGGGAAGCTATACCTTGAACAACTTACCATCGAATCATTTCCCACAAACCCCTGAGTTGTGGGGGGAAGAAAATCTAATTCCCAAGACATCTCGGGGTGTGGGGTTGTCCCCCGGCCCCGTGTTGGAGAAAGATCCAAAAAAGTTGGAGTTCGCCTTTAGGTATGTTTGTTTGTAGGGTATCCCGGGGGAACAAAGGCTATGAATTCTATAGTCTACGAGATAAGAAAAGGGATTTGTTAGCCAAATGCTAAGTTTTTGAAAGAAAACCCCTGTGATGAATCATAAACCCCCCGGGGAAGTAGGGTCGAGGAACAAGAGATACTTCGGGTTTCCCCAACAAAGATCCCAAAAACACAAATACAATCTATACAAAAAGGGTATCAACCACTCCCACAAATTGGAAGAACCCCGTCGTAGTGGGGGGGGTTCCCTGTGAACCCCGAAAGGGGACATTGGTTTTGGGGGGTCATCGGCTTGGGGGGCCCAAAGTATTTGACCCGTGGAACTTCAAAGGCCCTCGCGATTCCCAATAGTCATTCCCGGAAAGAAGGAATGGATTAAATTCTTTAAAAGATGAAAAGACGTTTATGATTTGTTAGTCCACGAAGGTTATGCCCATTGGGAGCAAATGGATTTACGTTAAAAGAGGACTGACGGACGAGTTAAAGTCTTCAAAAACAAGGCTTTGTAGCTAAAGGGGTTTTACCCGGAAGAAGGTATCATTACGATGGACCTTTTTTTGGGGAAACCTTGGGGTCGGAAAACAAAAATTTTTTTGTTTCGCGGGTTTTCATGGATTGGGAAGTATGGGGATGGACGTGAGGCAACTTTTAAATGGAAGTTTGGGAGACCATCTACATGGAACAACCCGGGGGTATGTAATTAAAAGGGGAAAAAACACATGGTGTGGAAGTTAAAAAAGGCCCATTTATGGCCTCCAAAAACATCTCGATCATGGAACATGTGTTTCGACCAAAACGGAAGTCTTTTAGCTTTGGGGCGGTGCCCGAGATGAGGGGGTTTTCGTGTACAAGAAAGTTTAAAAAGGGAAGAATGTAAATGTTTATGGGTTTTTACGTAGATGACATCTTGTTGATTGGAAACGATGAAAATGTTTTCGGACGTGGGGGGATTGGCTATCAAGTCAATTTGAGATGAAAGATATGGGAGAAGGCTGGACAAATCCCCAGGCATTAAAGTTCTAAGGAACCCCCGGAAAAGGATGTTGTGCCCATCTCAAAAAATCTTACATTAACCCATAGTTAAACGTTTTAGCATGCAAGATTCCCAAAAAAGGTTTTTTACCTTTTAGCCATGGAATCACTCTGTCTCCCCGGGGTATGGTCCCAAAACACCTATTGAGATTTGAAGGCCCCCGAGACGGATCCCTTATGCATCGGCGGTTGGGGTCTCGGGATTTTTTGTTATCCCCGAGGCCCGATTTTGCTTTGCCCTTGGCATGGTAGCAAAGGGATCGGGCTAACCACGGGCAGGACCTTTTGGGTTGGGTAAAGAAAATACTCAGTATCGAGAAGAACTAAGGGGGTATTCTCTAGTTTACCGGGCATCGAGATGTATCCTTTAGGTTACAGCGATTCGGACTTTCAATCGATCGGGATTAAAAACCCAACCCTGGATATGTGTTTACTTTAGGAGGTGGAGGCCCTAATTTGGAAGAGTGTGAAGCGAGAAATGCATCGCGGACTCTCCATGGAAGGTGAATATGTGGCGGCATCGGAAAAGGGAAGGGGGAAGGGATGGTTCGGGAAACTTTCTTATTGATTTGGAATGTGATTAGAGTATGCCCCGGGGCATCAACATTTGTGTGACAACTCGGTGCGTGGCAAACTCAAAGGGGGAACCCCGTGCCCAAAGGGGAAAAACATAGAGAGGAAATATCCCCCTCATTCGTGATATAGTGCGGAGGGGACATTGAAGTGGTCAAAATCGCATCGAGAAAACAACATGGGGAAACCGTTCCAAAACCTTTCCCGGCCGGGGCGTTTGAACGTCATTTAAAGGATTGGGTGTTCGATTGACCTGGGAAAACCCCTTTTGGTATAAGTGGGAGGATTTTGGGGGTTTTGGGATACTCCCCAAAATTTGTTTTTTAGTATAAGTGGGGGATTGTTAGAGTTTAGTATCTTTTGGGAAAAACATCTTTCGTATGCTTGTATATGTAATAACTCCCATCCTTTTTTCCATTTAATGAGAAAGAATATTTTTTCTGTTTTTTTATGGGTTCTTTTTTGTATTTATGAGATGTTGAAATATGTTTTCTATTTAAATACATAGTTTAAATAAAATGAGTCTAAGTCTTAAAAACCCCGTGGAAAGGGGTTGTGGCGCGTTCAGATGGTAAACTTTTGGTTCTTGCGGTAAAAATATGTTTCCAAAAATTTTGATAGACTTTGACTACCTATCGTGAAAAGGGTTCGCGTCGAAAAGAAAATTTTCTTACCTAAGGAAATGAACGCGTCGGTTTGGGATAGCCCAAGGGGTCAAAAAGGGGAGATAAGTCCCCGGGTTTTTGAAAGGCGAGGTTTTCGGTGATTGTCATTTCTTAATCATTGTTGACATAACATTGAGCATACGAATTAATTTAAAATGACTTTGAAAATTTTTCAAAAGGTGAGGGTATTTCGTTGCCCCCAAAAAATCGATAAAATTGGGTAGTGATCATTAATGTCTAAGTGGTGCTAGTATTGTTATTGCAAAGAATCGTGTTTGGGGGAAGGGTAGTCGATAATATCCTCAAAAGGTGTTTAGAAAAAAGGGTTTTTTTTATTGGAAAACGGGTTGGAATTTAATTCCTGAATAATAAATAATGTTTCTAAACTTTGACAACTCTTGGAAAAAAAAATTAATTAATAAAAATCGGATAGCAGACTTGATATTAATTAATGGATATTTTTATCTTTAACCGAGAAATGATTTAATTAAAGAGGAAGTCCCCAATTGGGGAAAGGGGGTCAATATTATATCTATAGTGGATGATAATAATATTTTTAAATTTGGGCTTGAATTAAATTAGTTTTTAAATTTTAAATTTGTAAAACGAATTGTGGCCCAAAACCCTCCTCCATAGATCCAATTCGGCCCAAAATAATTAACTTAATATAAAAGGGGGAAAGAAGATAAGACAAAATTAATTCTACCCATATTTTTTGTTCTCCCGCAAATTGGGAAATATCGATTTCTAGGGTTCCTTTCCAGAGATTTTTGTCTCCAATTCTTCTCCCAAATTTTGAGGATCGGCAATTTGCCCACACAAAGGTCAATTCCAAGTTAAACGGAGCAGTCGGGAAAATCCCGTGGTAGAGATCGATTGAAGAAGGAGTTAATTAAATTGCGAAATTTATACGGTAAAAGGTTCTATTTAATTGCCTATATATTCGGGATGATCTTGATTATTTTGCTTATGAACATGTTTCTAGTTTACAATCGGGTAAAAGCATGTTTAGATGTAAATCTTTCCAATCAAATTTAAAAAGATTTCCCTTTTAAAACCAACAATATTGATCGGGGTCCAAAAATTTTATTAACCTCGATCTTTCTCGTCTATCTATCCTTAAACCATCTTAACACTTTATATATTACATATAAAGGAATCTAACTATCTATCAATATATAAAAGGGGATTTTGAGCTTATTTTGAATATTTAAAAAAAAAAGTTATGAAAATAAATTTTAATATTTATAAATTTTAAATATGAATTTGAATATTTTTAAATAACCCCGTGAATATTTATTTAGATATTTTTTTAAAAGTGCACTTTGACTATTTAATAGCACTTCAAAGAGGAACCCGTAACAAATTTTTACATGGGATAAGTAGCATTTAACAAATTCTTTAGACCATTATACTATAATTCAAAATATAAATCACATATAATGCATCTAATACTAAATATTATACTCCCTCTATTCCAAGATATTTGATTGACTTCTTTTTACACTCATTTTAAAAAATTGCAATAAATATTTAGAGTGGATAAATAGTAGCGTAAAGCGAGAATAATGTAAAGAAGCATCTTATCTATACATTATTATCGCTTTATGTTACTATTTATCCACTCTAACTATTTATTGCAATTTTTTCAATGAGCAAAAAGAATTCAATCAAATATCTAGGAACGGAGGAATAGTATATATCGTTGTTAAATATATGTATAGGTATGAATCTTACAATGACCATCTAAAGTTCTAAATGTGTATGACATGTTATATTAATATCTTCTATTCATCGTAATCGATTACAATTTATACATATATAAAAGGGCGAGTTTTGAAAATAATAAAAAAATTGTTTATAGATTTTTAAAGAAATTAGCAAAATGAAATATTTTAGATATTTAATGAGCATTTTGACTGATTCTTAAAGCACTACAATGAAAAATTACTAATCTTTAAATAGGATAATGGGCATTTAACAAATTTTGTAACCTCTATTTCTTAATTAATAATTTATGATGTTTTAATTTCATGATCTCTCATATCCCAATTTTGAACCAATAAAAGGCAAAGACATAGCGTTGTAGATGAATTACACACCAACAAAGCACTCTCCATTCACTCTCAAACTCTCAACATTTATTGTGGAGTACATTTTAGGACATTGTATTCTCGATTTTTGAAGCCCCTATCAAGTTCATCGGTGTCTAGCGGGTTTGAGATTTTTTACACGTTAGGAGGAAGTTGTTTCATCTTTGGGGATAATACGACAATCCAAGAGCACTAACCATGATGTAATTTGTCTTGCGGAAAGATAATTAATTTCTCGACTAGACTTTTAGTTTGGTTTATTTTATAATTTTTATTGTAATTTCCATTTGATTTATTGTGTTTTTTTCCATTTGATTGCAATAGTTAGAGCACCGCGTGTATATGGTTCGAGAATTTTATCCCAATATTTCACAATTCTTAGAGAGTGAAGAATTGTAACATCTTTAACTCCGAAACTTGTAGTTCTGATTCTCGAATATATTTTTTTTTTGTTAAAAGTGTGATTCATTATTTTTAGTAGAGAGATATGGAGGATTGTTTTAAATATTTTTTTCAAAAGTGTGATGTACTATCTTCGCTTCCCAAATAATTGTGTTTTGGCTTGATTCCATTTTAAATATGTTTAATTTTATTCTTTAGGCGTAAAAAAAATTGAGAAGTATATATATTTTTTAAAATTTTTTATTATATAGTACTCCATCTGTCCCTTAAATATTGTCACGTTTGACCAACGGATTTTAAAAATGTAATAGAAAGTGAGTTGAAAAAGTTGGTAGAATTTGGCTCCTCTTTTAAAGTATTAGTTTTATAATAGAATGTGAGTGAGAATAAGTTAGTGGAATGGGGGTTCACTACCAAAAATTAAAAAGTGAAATGTACAAATTTTGTGGGATGGAGGGAAGTGGAAAAATATGACAAAATTTCGAGACTGGGGGGAGTAGTACATTTTTAAAAAATCTTATGTAGTTATATTTTTTCTCATTTTAATTAATCAATTAACAATTCAAAATTGTATATGAGAAAAATATTCATCAGTATCGCATGTAGGTTAATACTAGTATGAATAAAATACAACACAATGTTAGTGCACATACAAATAAATGTAATAATAAAATTTAGTTTCATGAACAATAAAATAGTAGTAAAAATGTTTTAAAAATACACAAATTAGAAAAAAATATTTTTATTAATGCAACAACTATTTTTATTAGCGCAAATGGCAAAACTAAGAGGAAATGAAAAAAAAAAAGTGATAATGAATCTTATCGACAATATTGATGCATGTAGAAATAAGTTTAATAAAAAAATAAAGAAATTTTGTAGTTTTGTGCACGTCACCTACCGTTGTGCACAAAGCTGCACAAAAAAGATCTTTCCTTCCCCCAACCTTAAAAGATTCCATCCGTGCTCTTAGCTAAGAGCATGGAAGTGGGCGAACCCACTTTACTCCCTTTTCCCTTGTGAGCACAAACCCTGTCAGTCTTTTTATTAAATAAAAAATTTTAAGTCTAATTCTATTATTAAATTTTAAAAACTCCAATTATTAAAAACATTTCTACATTATAAAAATACATTAAAAAATAAAAATTACATAATTAAAATCCTAAAAAATAAAAATTACATAATTAAAATACTAAAAAATAAAAATACATAATTAAAATCCCAGAAAATAAAAATTACACCCTGGAAGACTAGTCCTCTAACCCCATTCCCCTTGAGACCGGATCATTTGCTCTGTGTTGAGTTGATCCGAGTCATCTAGCGTATCATTCAAATGAGTTGACCCAGGAAGGGGCCCACGTGTGTTCGGGGGGGAGGACACAAGGAGACGAGGACGGATGGAGTCGGGGGCGGCGACGGGGGGTCGTCGTCTTCTTCCTTGCGGCCGGCGGGAAGCTGCGGGGCTCGTGGGTACCGAGTTGCTCCGGCAGCCACATCATCGGAGGCGCCGTCGGATAGGCTACCAACCCCGACCGTTTGGAGGAGCTAGAGGAGGATCTTGCTATGCCGCCCCTATACTTTGGATGTTGGTGCCCCCTCCGCCAACAATCGAGGTACTTGAACGGTGTAACTCCGTGCGTGGTAGGTCCCCAAGGCGGCGGTGATGATGTCGAGCCGCTCGTGCCGGGTCCCACCGACCGCTCTTCCTGGAGGTAAATCCCCCGGAACTTACTGATTGCCTCGTTGCACGAAGATAATTGCACAATACTATCATTGCGATAGATGGTTCCTCAGTCGGGTTTCATTGTAAAGACGAGTGATGCGCTACCAATACATTTCCCGTTCGGGTTTGTGCCAACTTCCGGATCTTCGGAGGCGCCAAGTAGGCTTTGAACATTGCCATCATCTCATGGAGTCGGGGTGTGGGTGCCACGAAGGGAGGAGTAGGGTAGGAGAAATAGGAGTAGGGTAAGCCGCCCCCGTCCGGTTCGGGTGCCCACCGAACCCGGAGCGTTCGTCGTGCACCGGGAAGGACGGTAGCCACCCGGAGCTTGCGAACCCGGGTTTTGAGGAGGGGCCGTAAATTATGTTCCGGACTAGGGTTCGCCGAATCGAACCATCGTGGTTCACCCACGATTTGGAGGGTGATCCCGGAGTGGACATTGTGTATGTGGTGGGAATTTAGAGAGAGAGTATGGGGAAAAAAAGATGAGGAAATGTAGATGATGATAGAATAGATGAGAATGTGTTTTTTTTTTTTGGGGGGGTATTTATGATGAAAATGTAAATTTTTGGGGGAAAAAAAATTGAAAAATAAATTAAAAGTGGGAAAAAAACGGATATTTTTTTTTTGGGAAAGGGGGAAAATTTTTTTTTTTAAAAATTTTTTTTTAAATTTAAATTTTCGTTTTTTTAAAAAATAAATAAAAAATAAAACGGGGTTTCCCTTGCAAGAAAATCGCTATTTTGGCCGGCAGGGCGGTTTTGCTAAGAGCCCCGTGCACCGGACGGCAGCATTCGCGGGCCCCAGCACCGTGCTCCAGGGGCGGGTGAAAGGGGGGTTTTACTGCGGGTGCTCTTATTAAAAGAGCTTTGGGATAATATGAATGACATCTCCCATTAACAAACCTCGTTAAAAAAAAATAGGATAATGAGTATCTATAGATTACATTTACACTATCATGCTCACATTTATTTCAACAATTTCTACGCAAACAAAAATAAAAAGAAGATGAAGATAGGGAAAAAAAATTTTAACTACACACATGAACATTATTAAAGAAAAAGAAATATTGTAGACATTAGCCATGAAAATAGTGAATTGATGGGACAAAAGAGATCCAGATCATCCATAATTTTGGTGCTAGAACCGATATCATATTCCATCAGCAAGCATTCAATATCTTACATTGTTGCAATGTTCTGTTCCCAATTGTCCCGTGTGGGAGTCAGGTGGCTGCTGAGTGAACCCGATGGGGCCCAGTTGATTAGGGTATCTAGACAGCAGTTCGTATCCATATCCTTTGGGGCTTCGTTATGGTACCCATACAGCAGTAATTTTCGGCATCAGATGGAAGCTTTCTTGCCCCAGCCCCCCCGCAACAATTGGTTCCTCGTTCATTGGAACTCTCTCAGGGAACCCGGGGAGCAATTAGCCCTAGTTACATGTAAGTGCTTTATTTTAACAGTGCAGTTTTTTGCACAAAAACAGGATGACTCTACAGTAGGGGGTCATTTCCTGGGTGGAATAGTGTAGATGTAATGTATGGAAAAAATTCATTATCCCATTAGTCTAATTAATTTTTAATGAGGTTTGTTGAAATAAAGATCTTTATCTTCATTTTCAAACAAATGGGATAATTTTTCCCAATTCATATTTTTTCTGTTACAACTCTCTCGTTCCCTCTCAAAATCCCCTTTTTCCTCTTTATCTTTTTTTATAAGTAAAATTTTAAGTTGGATGTGAACGAAATAATGTAAATGTTATGTGTTTTTAATTGTTATTTTTTTTTGAAAATAATTGCAATATAAGAGTCATTTAAGAGTATTTTCCCTGAGACATTATTTATTTAATTTATTGATATTGGAACCCGTCAGTTGTCCATGGTGATGATGTGCGGATCAACTTGCCTGGAGTAGAGATGTCAAATGGGCCGGGCGCCCCGCCCGCCCGGCCCAGGCCCGGGCCCCCGGGGTGAAGCGGGCATGGGCGGGGTCTTGGTGAAATGGGCCAATTTGGGGTGTTTTAAAAAACCCGGACCCCAGGCCCCGGGGCCGGCCGGCCCCAAGCTAACTTTGTACTTGGTTTTATACTATAATATGTTTTAATTCTTTTAAAAGTCTTATTTATGCATAACATAAGTAAAATACAAATAACATATTATATCTCCTAGTATTAATTTATTGTTATACACATGGTTATATTATGTTGTATATTTTGAAGATACGTTATTAATAACATTATGCAACAAATATTCAATCAATTTAACTATTACTTAACTTAAAATTAAAATTTATACTAATAAATTTGATTTTCATAATTAAAGAGATTAGTTATTGATTTTTTTTTCAAAAATAGAGGATTTGAAGATACGTTATTAATAACATTATGCAACAAATATTCAATCAATTTAACTATTATTTAACTTAAATTAAAACTTATACTAATAAATTTGTTTTTCATAATTAAAGAGATTAGTTATTGATTTTTTTAAAAAATAGGGACCCTAGAATTGATTGTGCTATAATAATTTTGTTTGTATAATTGAAAAGATTGGTTGTTAATAATTTATCTTACTAAATACAATCCATAAATATGGGAGAATTGATTATTTTTCCATATGTATGCAAAATGTAATATGTATATATAATATTTTCCCCTTTACGTGTGTATAAATATATCCCCTCCCCGGAAAAAGGATTTTGGGCCATTTTCCCCCGCCTTAAGGCCCCGGTTAGCTTTTATCTGATATAAAAAATGCCCCACTTTTCCCTTAATTTAGAAGTCAATTAATTTTAATCCCCTTTGATTGCAAATAATAATATAAATGGGTCCCATTTATCAAAACTTAATTTTCCTCAAAATTTTCTTTTAAAACACCCCAAATCATTAATCCCCTTTCCACAGGGTATATATAGACTATGAAGTTTGGTATTTTTTTTATGCATATCCATTTTATTAATATATTATTAGATGCATGATTATTTTATATTTGTATGTTTTTTAAAATAATTCTAAATTTTATTAATGATATTACTAAAAAATAATTAATAATTCAATTGCTCAACCTAAATCATTTGATTTCCCTTATTACATTTAATTTGCATAATTATAGATATTAGTTTGTTAATTGATTTATCTCAGTTGAAAATAGCTCTATAATTAGTATACTATAATTCCTAATTTTGTGGGATTGTAAAACCTTTGCGTGTATGTGTAATACACAAATCAATTATTACATATTCCTATATAAAACTCATGTCTAAAAAATTTCCCTTATTTAGTGGTAATATTTTCCAGATTAATTAATAGTTATAGCACAGAAAAATTTTGGAATTTGGGCCCCGGCCTGAGCCGGCCCACCCCGGCCCCACATATCAACCCCCCCGGGGCCGGGAACCCGGGTTGATTTTTCCCTTTTGGCATAAAGGGCCGGGGCGGGGGCCCCCCGGCCCATAACCCCTTTACCCGGGAGTATGTAGTCAAAGGGCCCTTTTGTTGATATGTAAAGAAGGAAACATCTTACCAACTAACACGTGTTTCATCACTAACGTCTAAATTTTACTTTGTTCTAAAAAAGTACGACTACCGAATATCCACCCAGGCTTGTAATTGATAAAATGTCCCTTTCATAGTTCTCTCATTCAGCAAATTCATAGGGTGTGTTTTGACGCGCCGTCTTTGTTGGAACTCCGACCGATCGCTACGTAGAGGTGAAAAGTTTGTTTGGGGTTCACTCGTTAGGAAATAAACCCCAAAATTTTTTTTTTAAGTGTACACGATACGATCATATCTCCTAATTATTTAGTATCTTTTATTTCATCATATCTTTTCAATATCTTTGTTTTCTTATTCAATAAGTTAGGGTAGAAGTCTAGTATTATAAATAGGAGAGCTTGTTATCATATTTAATCATCCAACAAATGAATCAATGAATATATAATTTTGGCCAAATGCCTTGCGAAATGCTCGAATCCATATTTTCCCTAGCTCCCTCGTACGAGAAGGTCTCCGCACGGCCGAACGTATATCGATCCGGGTCGTTGCCGCGGTTGGAACCCGCGCAAAACCAGCCGATCCTTATCTCCGCCGACCCTCACACGCGTCGGATATCTTTATCTTTGTTATTGTCCGATTTAATGGATCGTTGGGATTTAGGTCCTTAACAATTGGTGTTTTCATTGTGTACTCTGAGACGATACAACAACAACGAGGCAAGGTTGGCGCAAACCGACCCACCTACTTTCCGAATAGCTGCGCGCCGTGATAACGTGATTGGCCATCAAACAACTTCGGTCGCCAGCCGACGAGGGGGACCGTGGTCGCCAACGGAGGATGCAAACCCACGATGATTCCGTGGGATATAAATTGGATCGCTTGATGGATAGACTCGACAAAAATTGGGTTCTTGGAGAGAAGATACGGCTGTAGTTCAAAATTTGAACAGTGGCCTTGCGGGAAAGATCAAGTATGACGCGCATATAGATGATTTGGGGTTTGATGATCAACGTCAACGGAGAACGGGGATAATTTTGGGGCGCGAGACAGCCCGCGAGATCGATATCGTCGCGAAGGGAGAAATTGCAGAGGTTCATGTTGGGACCCCCTAGGATATCAACAACATCGTCACCAAATAGGCGGGGATGATCACGCGTTAATCGGCCAACCACGTGTTACGACCCACCATAGTCGCGACAACCCTCTTGTTGGGAACCACCGTCTCGTCGTGCATCGCGAGAATATTCGGATTATGATCAGCAACCACGTCCGCCTAGTCGTTGGGATCCGCTCGACTATCCACGCCCGAGACCTTGCGGCTACGCAGTTTCCGACCCTCACCGCACAGCTCCTTGCCCAGACTGGGCTGCGTAAGTGATTACAACAAGAAATTGCGTGTTTATAGATTGGAGCAAACAGCCCTTTTCCCCGAGTTGAATGCGGGTTTGAGGAGAATAGTGATGACGAAATCTAGTTGAGAATGTTCCCAACAACGCTGCTCACAAGGGGGCGCTAATCTTGATGTTGATGTTCCAATCAATGAGTCCTGGAAGAGATCATCAAAACCGTCAATATGCCGCTGCAAGTGCTCATTGGGGTATATGATGAAAGATTGGTGATCTTATTGTGCTAACACATCGAAAGTGGCGTTGTTAGATGATGTAGAGAAGGACAATTCCACGATGAAATGAAGATGATCGTCCCCGACTAAATGACGTTCAAGTGTCATCCAAAACTGTTGTTGGAAATTGTTAGGGCAAGAAAGAAGATGGTGCTTACACCGGTTTCTTGATGCACTATTTTTAGCACTAAATAAACCTGCAAGAAATGAAGATGATCGTCGCGCACTCAATGACGTTCAAGTGTCATCCAAAAATGTTGTTGGAAATTGTTGGGGCAAGAAAGAAGATGGTGCTTCCCTTGGTTTGCTGATGCACTATTTTTTAGCACTAAATAAACCTACAAGTATACAGTATATATAGTATAGCTAAAGGTCGATCACGGATATCGAACACGGGGAAGGCAAACACAGGTCTATCTTCTATTAAGACTCAATTACTATTTGGAGAAACAAGAGAATTTTGAAAACTTTTGAAAACTTAAAATATTTGAAAGCAAATAACAAGCGGTTTGCAATTAAAACACGGAGATAAAATATAGAGATAAGGGAATTCCAGGGGATGTGCGTTCGAGTTATGGTTATACAAATTCCAAACTACAATACCCTAGCACAATTATTACTTTAATAGGACGAGCCACCTAGCTTATGCTCATGCGATGCAAACGTTGATTACAAGATTAGGGTTGTCAAACTAAAACGTAACTCCAAAAACCTCATAAGACCCTTGAAAAGTCCCACTTCTCGTACAGTGTCGTTTTAAGGGAAGCTAACGAGCGTCTACTAAGTGGATCTAACTCGCTAAGCTCTCTCACGGTTATGAAGCAGTTATATTAAATCATACAAGATTGTGTTACTCAATCATGTAGCATCAAGATTACTTATGGAAGAAACAAAGTAAAAACAAAACGAATATTAAATAGAAAACTTGAATTGTATAACCAAAATCGTTACTAACACATCCCTAGAATCCTATGAGTTTAGTTACACATAGTGAAATAAGTTAAACACATAGATTGAAGGGAAGACAATTTGAACATAAAACTAAAGCAAATAAAACATGTAGGTTGAATCCTTATCGTTCTTGATGTTCTTGAAATCCTTCTTAACTCCTTGCGCAATTGAAGTACTCTAGCTCTTGATCTCATGAATTATTTTGCAAAAAAAGCTCTGTTTGATGAAGCTTGAGGTCCTATTTATAGGGGAAAGTCAATCCTCATTGTAGAAGGAAAAGATCTTCAAAATATGGTAAATCTTGGAGCGAGATCTAGCGCAATCGGGTTCGCCGCCTTTCTCCGCGGGCCGCCACACCTTAGGCGGTCGCCGCGTTGGAGTCCAGTCTCTTCCGGCGGCGGTCCGCCGCATGACTTCCGGCGGTCGCGAGCGAGACTCTTTTCCAAGTGTAAATTTCCGAGGCGGGCCCCTTTCATATCTTTGGCCGCCGGGCGCCGGCGCTGCGTACACCAGCGGCGGTCGGCGGTCGCCGTCGAACTCGAATTCCAGACTTTGCGTTCTTGACTCCCTTTTTCGGCTCAATTATGCACATTTCTCACAAAACACGTCAAAATACCAAAATAGATGAAATACAAATAATGGACGTGTAGAGTGACTTTGACATAAAAAAAGGACCAAATAATGGCCTTAAAGCGATGCAAAATCCGAGCATATCATTTGCCCATAATTGCTTGTGTTTATGTGGGTTTGAATGTTGGTGATGTTCCAATTATGAATCATCGATCAACATCGCTCGACACCGATGCAAGGTTGATCCCCGCGCAATGACACGCCATGTTTGAGCATTCTTGGAGGTGTGAACATGTTTTTCTTTTTGGCACGGAATCCGGCCACATTAGTTCTCCTTGGTTGATTTTATGGGGTGATCGAGGGATACATTCAATTGTTCGGTGTGTGTTCGATCCGGAGGAGACACATCGCCAAAGCTTTGCTTTCGACTATCGTCGTTGGTTTGTGGTTTCCACCTTGAGGACAAGGCGGATTTTAACCATGGAAGAGTTGATACGATCATATCTCCTAATTATTTAGTATCTTTTATTTCACCATATATTTTCCATATCTTTGTTTTCTTATTCAATAAGTTAGGGTAGAAGTCTAGTATTATAAATAGGAGAGCTTGTTATCATATTTACTCATCAACAATGAATCAATGAATATATTATTTTGGCCAAATGCCTTGCGAAATGCTTTGAATTCATAGTTTCCTACGGTACATGCGCCGACGGAAGGTCTCAGCGCATGCCGGACGTATATCGATCGTAGTCGTTGACCGACGGGTTGGAACCCGCGCACGGCCGCCCGGATCCTTATCTCCGCCGACCCTCACGGGTGCCGGATTATCTTTATCTTGTTATTGTCCGATTTATCGGATCGTTAGGGATTTAGGTCCTAACGAGACACCCCCATTAGGCCGACACCTGATTGTACGCCTCATCAAGCCTCTACCAAAAAACATTCGCATTATGATTGTTTCGATGATCGAGATCCTCGGAGTATTGATGTACACTTTAAAGATCATCATTTCCTCATGGAAGCATGAAACACGGGTGTCGAAATCATTTGTCAAAAAATTGAATTTTGCTCAACGATCTGCATGGGGATGTGAGACATGCCTCCCATATCACGAAAGTAGATACCTTGGGGTAATGACGGTTATGGCATCCAAGCAGGACGTGAACTAGAATTTTAAGAAAGCCGTGTTAAATTTAAAAATAATATTAAAATATTTAATTTTATTTTTATTTATAATATTTTATAGTTTTAGGAGAGGCTAAATTACGTAATTGTATTAGACGGATCATCATGACTTTAAACTATAAATAATAGAAAAAAATAGATCACTTTGTGTGTGACACAAGTTTTAATGTAGAATTGGTAAAGTAAAAGAGAGGAGGAGAAAAAGTAGGTAAATTAAGAGAGATAGAGAGAAAAAATGAGTAAAGTATGAGAGAGGGAAGAAAAAGTGGGAAAAGTATGAGAGATAAACTTTCTATTTTTAGAGCATCTCAATGGTCGGCTAGCGACCGAGCTGCCGATGTGGCAGCGGCCGATCAGCTACTTGAACCATTAAGCGGCTGTAGCGAATCGCGACCGTCGGCGTGAAGTGGCGATCTGCTTAGCCTCATTGTGGCGGCCGATCGCGCAAATCGCCGACGCCGAATTTTGTTTTTTTAATTCTTTTTTTTAATTTTTTTAATTCTTTTTAAAAAAAAAATTTATTCTTTTTTTAATTTTTGAAAAACTATATAAACGCGATTATCTACATCTCTAAATTTACGTACAAGAGCAACATCTAGCGATGGACAACAACATAGCCCAATACAAAATTAAGACCTAAAACTGGAGACCCGTTCGCTAGTGAGCAAACTATACGATTCAAGGTGGCTCGTGTGTGGAAGGCCGAATTTTTTTTTTTATTATGTTATTTTTATGATTTTTAGTTAATGTACTTTTTTTATTTAAATAAAATTAATGAATTTTCCGTATATGTCTCGTAAATTTAATTCCGTAAATGTAATATATTTTGAATTATTTTTATTGTGGCAGCCTATAGGTGGCCTAAATCGATGTGGCGAGTGGATTTTTTTAGTATTGCGACGTGGCATGGGAGAGAATGACTAGCCTATTCTTGGCTATTGCGGCTATGTACCATGGATGCTTCTAAGAAAGTAATCTATTTTTTATGGACGTCTAAAATAGCAAAAGTGATCTATTGTTTGTGGACGGAGGAAGTAGAACATAGGGAGAGAGGATGTCTTTAAAAAGTACTACATAAATATTCATAATATTGAAAAAATAGAGAATATAAAAAAGATACCTAAAAAATTATCCAAAATAAGTATACATAAGTCTACAATATTAAGAAAAAGATCACAAAAATATTAAACTAAAAATGGTGCGTGGAAATTTGAAATATGATAGAATATTTAATATTGCATCTTCTTTATAATGTGAAGTTGTATAAATTAGATTCGAATATCTCCTCATCCATTAAAAATACACCTTTTTCCTTTTTTGGTTGTCCATTAAAAATAAAATGTTTCATAAAATGGAAACAACTCTATCTCTACTTTTTTCATCTCTCTTACTTTATTCTCTCTTCATTAACTCATAAAAACAACTATATAAAATCTCATGCCGATTTTAAATGTTGCATTTTAAGTGGACGGAGAAAGTACTGATTAATTAGATACTTAGGAATTTGGGCTTCCATTCCATTCACTAAACACTAATGACCCAAGCCCAACATACCAAGCCCAACATACATATTGGCTTTTCAAACGAACAACTGCAGAGCGCGACAATGGCGGCTAGGGATTGTGCAGCGCGGCGATGGCGACCGAGGCGAGGGATATTAGGTCGGCACCGCAAGCCCCCGGACCAGGACTTGGCGATCTTATCTCCGTCCCGCATCCAAGATTCGGCAGAAATGAGATATTGGCTTTTATTGCAAGAATATGATATAAAAAAAAATGCAAGAGAAATTATTTTAGTTGAAAGAGACTTTCTCCAATGGGTATAGAAGTATACTCCCTCCGTCCCTCACTAAATGAGCCATTTTTTCGCCACGAGATTTAAGAAAAGAGATTTATTAGTTAAGTGGAGGGGAATAAAGTTAGAGAAAATAAAGTAGAGAGAAAAAAATAAGAGAAGAATGTCAAAAAATAAAATGACTCACTTAACTTAGGACATCCCAAAGCTCGGATATTTATCACTTTGGGATATCCCAAAATCGGATATGCATTATTTAGCAAGGGACATATGGATTACTTGAATTGGTAAAAATTCACTAGGCAGTGGATATGTTGGAGTGGAGTATTTTAATTATAAGATCAATTTATACAATTGAAAATATGAAAACAGTCCTCCACCGCAACACCATTGGACAAGAGGCGAAGTGCGCGTGCTGGGACATCGCGCCACCCCATCCCATCCAATCCACCCCTCCAATATGCCCCTGACAGCACTGGCGGATCTAGGGGCGGTCGCTCCCTCCGGCCGTTCGGAAAGTCTAAACTTTCCCTTGAATCGAGCCGAAAATAGCATATCCGCCCCTCCGTGGAGTATAGAAATATATTTGTTTCCAAAAAAGTCTAATTAAATTTTGTAGTCCAATGGTTTGGATGTTAGATTTTTAACTAAGAGGTCTAGGGTTCAAGCTTCAACAAGAGCATATTTTTTACATTTTTATTTTATCAATACATATTTCTTTTTATTATCAAAATAATACCTTTAAATACTTTAATATTATTTATGTTATCATTAAAAATAATATTAAATTAAATATTAAATATTTAATATTTAAATATTAAATTCTGCCCTGCCATTTTCGGAATTTGGATCCCTGCCTGCCACTAATTCGTCCCTCGTAACGCGATCTCAACCTTCGTTGCGGATACTCAAAATACGGTTAGGACGACTTTTGGGGGTGGTATCTTTCGTGACACCCAAGGAGGTGGCGATATGGTTTCGTGGCTAGCATTGGGAGCTGCTCGTTACGATTACGGAGGTTTGGTGCTTATTCTAAGGGCTACAATTGGCCAATGAGAGGATATCACAAGCTGGAGGTAGAGAGTGATAGTTTTGTTGATGTGTCAATGATTATGAGTCATTTTGATAGCTCAATCAACCCGACTGTAATACGAAAGGTGTGCGACATGCTCAAAGATTTTGATTATGATGTAATTCGACATGTGCACAAAGAAGATAATTTTGCTTTTCTGATTTTTTTCGCATTTTGCTTATAATTTTCCCGGAGGATTCCATGTTCTAGAGGCTCGTCGAGTTGTTTGAGTAATTGGTTCTTCTTGATAGAATATGTGTTTTTTTACTTTTGTTAGTTTCTGCTTTCTTCCTCAGGCATAGCCCACTATGTTACCAAAAAAAAGATCGAGCACTTGATAAGGTATCTATGTCTAGCCCATCCAAAAGAGCAAAACCATTTTCATATGTCACAGATATGCTACTCCGTGCCATTAATCGTCTCAATATGAAATGTTTGTCCATCGTGAATGATTCTCTTTTTTTTACTTCAGGGAATGGACTGCACATTCGACATATTTATCCCACTCACATTTTATTATAAAACTAATTTATAAGACTAAAATTCACCATCAACAAACTTTTTCTATCTCCTTTGAATTACTTTTTTAAAACTCAAGGCAAGTCAAAATGAGTCTCTTATTGAGGATGGCGGGAGAAGGTAGTATCATTATGTGTATTTATTTATCTATAATTTTGAACACTATCCCAAAAGGCAGTCTGGCTTGTTAAAAATTAGAGTTCTGAGTTCACAATAATGCATCGAACAACGTTGAGAGAGACAAAGAGATGGGTGGCAAATGAATAAGCGTCGAGACTCGCAAATAATTTACACGTCAAAAATAGCAAAACTAACAAGCCTCTAATGGAAGATGATCCACAAGAACACACATAGCAGTATAGGGTTTAAAGAAGTTTGGGAAATGATTGGGCACAACACACGAACACGAAACAGCGAACGACGCAGTTTTACAACACACGGAATAGAATGCACCTGCACATCCCATTCTCCAGCGTTCTTCATAAAATATGCTCTACATTTTTCTTCTACACATACACATGGTCAAGATTCTGCACTTGGGCTCTGCATGCAGCAAAACCATTTTTTCTGCAAACACCATGATTCACTATATAAGTTTGGATGGATGATGTGCATGAAACTTGTTCAACCGCTCGAAAACAACTACAGTACATAACACGTGAAAACCGTAACATAATCATAAGGAAAGTTACACTATTCAGAGATGCAGCTTAATTGAGTCGAAAGCAACTCTGCCTGCTACATCCACAAAATACATACTCCTCCGTCCCATAAAAATATGTCAACTTCCATTTCCATCCGTCCCATAAAAATATGCGCATTTTCATTTATGGAAAGTTATCACAATTTATTAACCCTACACATCAAGGTATTTACAACTTATACCACCATCAAAACACTAATGATAACATGGGTCCCCCACTATCCACTAACACTACTTTAATTACCCTTCTCCTCCTTTCTTTTACTTTACCAATTTTATCTTAATTCCCGTGCCATATCATATGCCCATATTTTTATAGGCGGATGGAGTATATAGACAAGGGATGGTACAAATCATGCTAGCTTCAATCATATGTCAAACAAATCAGCAAAACTAAATAAATCGAAGAACGACTTACACCCTTAGGTTTTATAGGTTCTGCTCCTCCATAATTTGTATTTGTATCCACCTTCGAAGGAGAATCTGGTTTCCCACCTGTCTTTTTCTCATCACGGGCCTTATTAAATATTACAGTAAACCCCTCAGCTGAAGTAGGATCATTAACATCCCAATCACCAAACTTGGCAATGGAGGCGACCCTTCTCCTGGACAAGCAAAGGAAAAGAAAACAGAAATAGTTAGAAATTAAATTGCTAAGATCTCAAGAACAATTAGTAACTTGGCAACTAATTTGATGCAGAATGTCAAGTACACAACAAAGTTGAAGAATGGAAATCAAGACCGGTACAATGATACTGCAATACAAGATCACTTAGAAGAGGGAAGATGTATGAGCATGTCAGAGTAAATTGATAAGCATTCATTCAAATAACTAAAAAATCAGTCAGTTTATGCACAAAATTAGCAATAATGCCCTGGAATGATAAGGTGAACTTTACAAGCAGCGGAAAGCTTCCCTTCTTGTTGTGATCCTACTACAATTCTGCTACTAACTTCAGAAGACAAAATTACTCAGAGATAAAAAGGGTAAGCAACGCAACACATATGCAAACTGAACAGGATATCCCATTAGATAACGGTAAGCCAATCATTCACCACAAGCACTTCCATCACTAAAAGGAGGGGAACAGAACACCCCTCCCCACCAATATACTAATTCTCCAATCTATTTCACAACCATACACATGCCCCTTTTAATTCCCTTGAATTGCCAAGCACACGAAAAATGAAACTCTAAGCCTGAAAGAACTACTTGCCACCATCAGCAACGTCGTTCTAATGTGAATCACATCGAAAGACATGTGAGCAGACAGGGAGATACTTAATGATACATCATAAGCATATGTATGGCAAAGGATGATAATATGTGATCAATAACTCCAAATGAAACAACCAATTGCACTCGTGCAGAAAAGGACATAAGAAACCACTATTAAGTACAACTGGTAGCAATATCACTGACCACATGCCTTTATTACACTATTGACCATTAAACGAATACGCAACTCAAATAAGCAGGTAGACTGGCTGATCAAAAAAAAAATGAAGAAAAGTATGCAAATCCGAAAGTTGGGAGGAAAGAGCTGCTACTAAACAAAAATTCACATAATATAATACTCCTTTTATTCCATAGTAGTGGAGTCATTTTGCATTTGTACGTCATAGTAGTGGAGTCATTTTCCTTTTCAATAAAAATCAACACATTTCTTACCACTTACTTTTCTTTCTCTTACTTTATTCTCTCTTCTTCTCTCTAACCTTTTCATTTCCTACTTTATTCTTCATTTACTTAACTTCACTTAACACAATTTTTCTAACCAGAAAAAAAATGCATCAACTACTACGGAATGGAGGGAGCATACGATAGTACTTAAAGAAAGTTTAATTCTTTTAGTGCAAATGTTATAGGATTACGAAAACAGAATCTAGACAACTGAAATAGAATAATTATATCAAATTGAATCCACAAAATCCAATTTTGAATATGTTGTGGATAAGGGAAAATTAATAGAAAAGAGTTCCTTAGATTAATAGGACATCAAAATAACGATAGAAAAGTAGCAACCAATCGCAACAGTTAAGAAGCAAAATAAAACAAATAAACAATCGAACCCCCCAAGCCTGACTGAAATAAACATCCCAAAAAGCAAGCCAAGCGATCGACAACAAAAATGAAAAGTTTGGCCGATAAAAAAACGGGGAAAGGAGGGACCATTACGACTCAAATCCAATCAGTATAAGATCGAAAATGAATAACACCCAAAGAATTTGGATTGCATCCCGACATGGTCTTCAGCGAGAAATATCCAAAGCAAAAAAAATGGAGTTGAGCAGTGTTTTTTGGAAAAAAGAGAGGGGAATGAAGGGGCAGAGATAGATGGGTTTAGTCGTCAAAAAGACTACTATCAATACAAACTAATTTCTAATTATATTAATTTAAATCATGGGGATCGGGGTATGATACATATGGGATATGACACACTTTATACGAGTACCACACGACGCACATTTAATGTTGTTAATTTTATTTTATATATTTCCCCGCTCCCCCAAGAAACATTTTTTTCCATGTTTTTCCTAACTAATATTTCCCCCCATTCCTTTTAAAAAGGTTTTTTTTATTTCCACCCTTTTCATAATAAGCTTTTTTCCCCTTTTTAAAAAAACAACACATTTTTCCACACCTATTTTTACTCTCTCTTACTTTTTCCATCTTCATCTCTCTACCTTTTTTATTTTCCCCTTTATTTCTCTTACTTAACTCACCTAACACAATTTTTTTTAATCTCCTTGGGCCCGGGTTTTTCCTCCATTACAAACAGGGGGTATGATATATTTCTAATTTTAGTAATTTTTTCTCAAAAACACCAAACCCCTTTTATAATCTTCAATTTAAAAATTATTCTTTCTATTTTTATTTAATTTTATATCCACCCTTTCTTTTTAGAGTATAATCCCTTTGGCCTTTTCATACCCGATTTTTTATTTTTGGCCTAACTTCACTTTTCAAAAAAAAAAACAAAGAAAAACATATCGTTTTTTGACGGGACCGTTAATTCTCACCAACCCAATTTGCGAAAATTTGACTGATTAGTTATTTTAATTAGTAGCTAATTTTATATAATTTTTTTTTTTTCCCTTTTTTTTTTAAAACCCCAAATTAAAATTAATGAAAAACTTAAAAATCACAAAAACCAAAACTATTTCATTAAAATTTTCCCCCCCCCTTTTAAAACCCTAATTTTTTCTCCATCTTTGCAACAACCAAACACCTTCGAAATGGCCCGTTTAAGAGCCAACTGCCCCCGTCGACCGCGCCGTCCCTTTGGGGACTTTCGATTTAGACGCCGTTTTTGTGAAAGGGGGACTCTTGTCCCCACAAGGCAAACCGTCGAGGGGGAAACTTTTTTCCCTTGAGACGAAGGGAAGCGGTTTCTTCGTGGTGTGAGTTTAACGGATGTCAATTACAGCCAAATGGGCCAAAACCCTCTTCTTCCCATCCTCGGGGGGGGTGCCGTTTTGACGAAAGGGTTTTTAATTTGACCAAATTATGAAAAATATCCCAAAAATTTAATAAGTTGGTTTGGCTTTTT
>NC_062969.1:19398557-19425557 GCF_023119035.1 Salvia hispanica
CTAGACAACTCTTGGAAAAAGAAATTAATTAATAAAAGTCAGATAGCAGACTTGATATTAATTAATGGATATTTATATCTTTAACACGAGAAATGATTTAATTAAAGAGGAAGTCCCGGAATTGGACGGGCAGTCAATATTATATCTATAGTGGATGATAATAATATTTAAGTTTGGGCTTGAATTAAATTAGTTTTAATTTAATTAGTGAAAGCCTGAATTGTGGCCCAATCCAATCCTCCATAGATCCCTGGTCTGGCCCAAAATAATTAACTTAATATAAAAGGGAGAAGAAGATAAGACAAAATTAATTCTACCGATATTTTTAGTTCTCTGCAATCTGTGAGAGAAATATCGATTTCTAGGGTTCTTCTTCCTTAGAGATTTCTGTCTCCAATTCTTCTCCAACTTTTGAGGATCTGACAAGCTTTGCCCACACAAAGGTCAATTCCAAGTTAAAGGGAACAGATCAGAAGATCCGTGGTAGAGATCGATTGAAGAAGGAGTTCGAATTCAATTGCTTGAATTCATACGGTAAATCGTTCTATTTAATTGCATATATATTCAGTATGATCTTGATTATATGCTTATGAACATGTTTCTAGTTTACAATCAGATAAAAGCATGTTTAGATGTAAATCTTTCAATCAAACTAAATAGATTTCCGCTGCAAAACCAACAATATTGTAGTCAGATCCAAGATTTTATTCTTACTCAATCTTTCTCGTCTATCATATCCTTAAACCATCTTAACACTTTATATATTACATATAAAGGAATCTAACTATCTATCAATATATAAAAGGCGAGTTTTGAGCTTATTTTGAATATTTAAGAGTTATGAAAATAAATTTTAATATTTATAAATTTTAAATATGAATTTGAATATTTATAAATAACTCTCGTGAATATTTATTTAGATATTTTAAATGTGCACTTTGACTATTTAATAGCACTACAATGAGGAACCTGTAACAAATTTTTACATGGGATAAGTAGCATTTAACAAATTCTTTAGACCATTATACTATAATTCAAAATATAAATCACATATAATGCATCTAATACTAAATATTATACTCCCTCTATTCCAAGATATTTGATTGACTTCTTTTTTACACTCATTTTAAAAAAATTGCAATAAATATTTAGAGTGGATAAATAGTAACGTAAAAGCGAGAATAATGTAAAGAAGCATCTTATCTATACATTATTATCGCTTTTATGTTACTATTTATCCACTCTAACTATTTATTGCAATTTTTTCAATACGAGTGCAAAAAGAATTCAATCAAATATCTAGGAACGGAGGGAATAGTATATTCGTTGTTAAATATATGTATAGGTATGAATCTTACAATGACCATCTAAAGTTCTAAATGTGTATGACATGTTATATTAATATCTTCTATTCATCGTAATCGATTACAATTTATACATATATAAAAGGGCGAGTTTTGAAAATAATAAAAAAATTGTTTATAGATTTTTAAAGAAATTAGCAAAATGAAATATTTTAGATATTTAATGAGCATTTTGACTGATTCTTAAAGCACTACAATGAAAAATTACTAATCTTTAAATAGGATAATGGGCATTTAACAAATTTTGTAACCTCTATTTCTTAATTAATAATTTATGATGTTTTAATTTCATGATCTCTCATATCCCAATTTTGAACCAATAAAAGGCAAAGACATAGCGTTGTAGATGAATTACACACCAACAAAGCACTCTCCATTCACTCTCAAACTCTCAACATTTATTGTGGAGTACATTTTAGGACATTGTATTCTCGATTTTTGAAGCCCCTATCAAGTTCATCGGTGTCTAGCGGGTTTGAGATTTTTTACACGTTAGGAGGAAGTTGTTTCATCTTTGGGGATAATACGACAATCCAAGAGCACTAACCATGATGTAATTTGTCTTGCGGAAAGATAATTAATTTCTCGACTAGACTTTTAGTTTGGTTTATTTTATAATTTTTATTGTAATTTCCATTTGATTTATTGTGTTTTTTTCCATTTGATTGCAATAGTTAGAGCACCGCGTGTATATGGTTCGAGAATTTTATCCCAATATTTCTTACAATTCTTAGAGAGTGAAGAATTGTAACATCTTTAACTCGAAACTTGTAGTTCCTGATTCTCGAATATAGTTTTTTTGTTAAAAGTGTGATTCATTATTTTTAGTAGAGAGATATGGAGGATTGTTTTAAATATATTTTTCAAAAGTGTGATGTACTATCTTCGCTATCCAAATAATTGTGTTTTGGCTTGATTCCATTTTAAATATGTTTAATTTTATTCTTTAGGCGTAAAATAAATTGAGAAGTATATATATTTATTAAATTTTTATTATATAGTACTCCATCTGTCCCTTAAATATTGTCACAGTTTGACTGACACGGATTTTAAGAAATGTAATAGAAAGTGAGTTGAAAAAGTTGGTAGAATTTGGCTCCTACTTTTAAAGTATTAGTTTTATAATAGAATGTGAGTGAGAATAAGTTAGTGGAATGTGGGGTCCACTACCAAAAATGGTAAAAAGTGAAATGTGACAAATTTTGTGGGATGGATGGAAGTGGAAAAATATGACAAAATTTCAGGGACGACTGAGGGAGTAGTACATTTTTTTAAAAAATCTTATGTAGTTATATTGTTTCTCATTTTAATTAATCAATTAACAATTCAAAATTGTATGACAGAAAAATATTCAGTCATGTATCGCATGTAGGTTAATACTAGTATGAATAAAATACAACACAATGTTAGTGCACATACAAATAAATGTAATAATAAAATTTAGTTTCATGAACAATAAAATAGTAGTAAAAATGTTTTAAAAAATACACAAATTAGAACAAATATTTTTATTAATGCAACAACTATTTTTTATTAGCGCAAATGGCAAAACTAAGAGGAAATGAAAAAAAAATGTGATAATGAATCTTATCAGACAATATTGATGCATGTAGAAATAAGTTTAATAAAAAAATAAAGAAATTTTGTAGTTTTGTGCACGTCACCTACCGTTGTGCACAAAGCTGCACAGCAAAAGATCTTTTCCTTCCCACAAACCTTAGAGCATCTCCATCCGTGCTCTTAGCTAAGAGCATGGAAGTGGGCCCGAACCCACTTTTACTCCTTGTCCTTAGCTAAGAGCACAACACCCACATCCGTGCTCTTAGCTAAAGACAAGCTCAAGGGTCTCACCATTCTATTATTCAATTTAAATACTCCAATTATTAAAAACATTTCTACATTATAAAAATACATTAAAAAATAAAAATTACATAATTAAAATCCTAAAAAATAAAAATTACATAATTAAAATACTAAAAAATAAAAATACATAATTAAAATCCTAGAAAATAAAAATTACACACGTGGAAGACTAGTCCTCTAACCCCAATTGCCTCTTGAGACCCCGGATCATTTGCTCATGTGTTGCAAGTTGATCCGGAGTCATCTTAGACGTATCATTCAAATAGGGAGTTGACCCAAGAGGGTCCACAACGTGTTGTTCGTCTCACCATTCTATTATTCAATTTAAATACTCCAATTATTAAAAACATTTCTACATTATAAAAATACATTAAAAAATAAAAATTACATAATTAAAATCCTAAAAAATAAAAATTACATAATTAAAATACTAAAAAATAAAAATACATAATTAAAATCCTAGAAAATAAAAATTACACACGTGGAAGACTAGTCCTCTAACCCCAATTGCCTCTTGAGACCCCGGATCATTTGCTCATGTGTTGCAAGTTGATCCGGAGTCATCTTAGACGTATCATTCAAATAGAGTTGACCCAAGAGGGTCCACAACGTGTTGTTCGGGGGTGGAGGACACAAAGGGAGCGAGGACGGATGGAGTCGAGGCGCGGCGACGGGTGGTCGTCGTCTTCTTCTTTCCTTGCGGCCGGCGGGAACTGCTCGGGCCAGCGTCGTGGCTACCCAAGTTAGCTCCGGCAGCCACATCATCGGAGGCGCCGTCGGATAGGGCTACCAACCTCGACCGTTTGGAGGAGCTAGAGGAGGATGCTGCTATGCCGCCCCTATACTTTGGATGTTGGTGCCCCTCCTGCCAACAATCGAGGTACTTGAACGGTGTGAACTCCGTGCGTTGGTAGGTCGCCAAGGCGGCAGTGATGATGTCGAGCTCGCTCGTGCCGCTCCCCACCGACCGCTCTTCCTGGAGGTAAATCCCCTGGAACTTACTGATTGCCTCGTTGCATCTGAAGATGCAATTGCACACCATACTATCATTGCGATAGATGGTTTCCTCCGGTCGGGTTTCATTGTAAAGACGAGTGATGCGCTACCAATACATTTCCCCGTTCTGGTTCGTGCCAACTTCCGGATCTTCGGAGACTGCCAAGTAGGCTTTGAACATTGCCATCATCTCATCGGAGTACGGGGTGTGGGTGCCACGAACAGGAGGAGTAGGAGTAGGAACAGAAGTAGGAGTAGGAGTAGAGCTGCTGCTCCCTCCCGATCCGGGTTCGGGTGCCCACCCGAACCCGGAGGCGTTTAGGTCGTGCACCGGGTAAGGACGGTAGCCACCCGGAGCTTGCGAACCTTGGGTTTGAGGAGGGGCCGTAAATTATGTTTCCGGACTAGGGAATTCGCCGAAGTCGAACCAATCGTGGTTCCAACCACGATTGCCGGAGGGGTGATCGCCGGAGTCGGACATTGTGTAGTGTGGTGGGAATTTAGATGAGAGAGTATGAGGAAAAAAGATGAGAGAATGTAGATGATGATAGAATAGATGAGAATGTGTTTTTTTTGTGTTGAAGTGGGGGTATTTATAGATGAAAATGTGAATTTTGGGGGAAAAAAATTGAAAAATAAATTAAAAGTGGGAAGAAAACGGATATATTTTTTTTGGGAAGTGGGAAAATATTTTTTTTTATTTAAAAATATTTTTTTCAATTAATTTCGTATTTTTAAAAAATAAATAAATAAATAAGCCAACGGCTATGCCGTTGGCGAATGAGGCGTCGCTACGTGTGCTGCTCAGCGGCACGGACGTGCTCTTTGCTAAGAGCAGCGCCGTGCCGCTGGCACGGACGGACGAGCATCATCGGCGTGCGGACGGCACCGTGCTCAGCGGCACGGACGGATGAGCACCGCAGCCTTCACCGCTGCGGATGCTCTTATTAAAAGAGCTTTGGGATAATATGAATGACATCTCCACATTAACAAACCTCGTTAAAAAACAAATAGGATAATGAGTATCTATAGATTACATTTACACTATCATGCTCACATTTATTTCAACAATTTCTACGCAAACAAAAATAAAAAAGAAGATGAAGATAGGAAAGAAGTTATAACTACACACATGAACATTATTAAAGAAAATGAAATATTGTAGACATTAGCCATGAAAATAGTAGAATATGATGGGACAAAGAGAGATCCAGATCATCCATAATTTTGGTGCTAGAACCGATATCATATTGGCCATCAGCAAGCACGTCAATATCTTACATTGTTGCACATGTTCTGTTCCCAATTGTCCCGTGTGAAGGAGTCAGGTGGCTGCTGAGTGAACCAGATGGGGGCCCAGTTGATTAGGGTATCTAGACAGCAGTTCGTATCCGATATCCTTTGGAGCTTCGTTATGGTACCCATACAGCAGTAATTTCTCGGCATCAGATGGAAGCTTTCTTTGCCCCAGCCCCCAAGCAACAATTGGTTCCTCGTGTCAGTTGGAACTCTCTCAGGGAACCCGGGCAGCAATTAGCCCTAGTTACATGTAAGTGCTTTATTTTAACAGTGCAGTTTTGTGCACAACACAGGATGACTCTACAGTAGGGGATCATTTCCTGAGGTGGAATAGTGTAGATGTAATGTATGGAAAACATTCATTATCCCATTAGTCTAATTAAGTTTTAATGAGGTTTGTTGAAATAAAGCATCTTTATCTTCATTTTCAACACAAATGGGATAATGTATTCCAATGTCATATTTTTCCTTCTGTTACAACTCTCTCGTTCCCTCTCTAAATGCCCTTTTCCTCTTTATCTTTTTTTATAAGTAAAATTTTAAGTTGGATGTGAACGAAATAATGTAAATGTTATGTGTTTTTAATTGTTATTTATTTTTGAAGAATAATTGCAATATAAGAGTCATTTAAGAGTACTTTCTGAGACATTATTTATTTAATTTATTGATATTGGAAGCTCGATCAGTTGTCCATGGTGATGATGTAGCGGATCAACTTGCCTCGGAGTAGAGATGTCAAATGGGCCGGGCCGACCCAGCCCAGCCCGGCCCAGGCCCGGCCCACCAGTGTAACGAAGCGGGCATGGGCTGGGCTCATTAGGTGAAATGGGCTCCAATTGGGCTGTTTAATAAACCCAGGACCGGCCCAGGCCCAGGACCGGCCCAGGCCCGACAGAAGCTAACTTATGTACTTGGTTTTATACTATAATATGTTTTTAATTCTTTCAATAGTCTTATTTATGCATAACATAAGTAAAATACAAATAACATATTCATATCTCCTAGTATTAATTTATTGTTATACACATGGTTATATTATGTTGTATATTTTGAAGATACGTTATTAATAACATTATGCAACAAATATTCAATCAATTTAACTATTACTTAACTTAAATTAAAACTTATACTAATAAATTTGATTTTCATAATTAAAGAGATTAGTTATTGACTTTTTTTTTCAAAAATAGAGGATTTGAAGATACGTTATTAATAACATTATGCAACAAATATTCAATCAATTTAACTATTACTTAACTTAAATTAAAACTTATACTAATAAATTTGATTTTCATAATTAAAGAGATTAGTTATTGACTTTTTTTTTCAAAAATAGAGGATCCTAGAATTGATTGTGCTATAATAATTTTGATTTGTATAATTGTAAAGATTGGTTGTTAATAATTTATCTCTACTAAATACAATCCATAAATATAGGAGTAATTGATTAGTTTTCCATATGTATGCAAAATGTAATATGTATATATAATATATTCCCTTACGTGTGTATAAATATATACTCCCTCCGTCCGCGAATAGGAGTCCCGGTTGGCCATTTTCATCCGTCCGCCATTAGGAGTCCCGGTTAGACATTTTATCTTGGGAGTATAAAAAATGACCCTACTTTTCCCTTAATTTAGAAGCTGCAATTAATTTTAATCCACTTTGATTGCAAATAATAATATAAATGGGTCCCACATTCCACTATCACACACTTAAATTATTACACTCAAACTTTTCTTAAAACACGCACCCAACTCAACTGGGACTCCTATTCGCTTACGGAGGGAGTATATATAGACTATGAAGTTTGGATATTTTTTTCATGCATATCCATTTTATTAATATATTATTAGATGCATGATTATTTTATATTTGTATGTTTTCAAAATAATTCTAAATTTTATTAATGATATTACTAAAAAATAATTAATAATTCAATTGCTCAACCTAAATCATTTGATTTCCATTATTACATTTAATTTGCATAATTATAGATATTAGTTAGTTAATTGATTTATCTCAGTTGAAAATAGCTCTATAATTAGTATACTATAATTCCTAATTTTGTGGGATTGTATAACATATGCGTGTATGTGTAATACACAAATCAATTATTACATATTCCTATATAAAACTCATGTCTACAAAATCTTACCTTATTTAGTGGTAATATATATCCAGATTAATTAATAGTTATAGCACAGTAAAAATTTTGAACTTGGCCCAGCACAGAACCGGCTCAGCCCGGCCCAGCCCGGCCCACATATCAACTGGGCCCGGGCCTGGGCCAGGCTGGGCTGATATTTCGCTGGGCATCACCGGGCCTGGGCCGGGCTGGGCCGGCCCGGCCCACTTGACACCTCTACCTCGGAGTATGTAGTCGAAGGCCTTGTTGATATGTGAGAAGGAAACATCTTACCAACTAACACGTGTTTCATCACTAACGTCTAAATTTTACTTTGTTCATATAAAGTTCAGCGACTACCGGAATATCCATCCGGGGCTTGTAATTGATAAAAATGTCCCTTTCATAGTTCTCTCATTCAGCAAATTCATAGGGTGTGTTTTGAACGCGCCGTCTTTGTTCAGAACTCCGACCAGTACGGCTACGTAGAGGGTGAAAAGTTTCTGAATTTGGGGTTCACTCAGTTGAAATGAACCCAAATTTTTTTTTAAGTGTGACACTGATACGATCATATCTCCTAATTATTTAGTATCTTTTATTTCATCATATCTTTTCAATATCTTTGTTTTCTTATTCAATAAGTTAGGGTAGAAGTCTAGTATTATAAATAGGAGAGCTTGTTATCATATTTAATCATCCAACAATGAATCAATGAATATATAATTTTGGCCAAATGCCTTGCGAAATGCTCTGAATCCATAGTTTCCTACGCTACCTGCTGACTGACAGAAGGTCTCCGCGCACAGCCGGAACGTATATCTGATCTGGAGTCGTTGCCCGGCGGGTTGGAACCCGCGCACAGCCGCCCAGATCCTTATCTCCGCCGACCCTCACACGCGTCGGATTATCTTTATCTTGTTATTGTCCGATTTAATGGATCGTTAGGGATTTAGGTCCTTAACAATTGGTGCTTTCATCTGTGTACTCATGAGACGATACAACAACAACAGTAGGCAAGGTTGGGGCGCAAACCGACCCACCTACTTTCCGAATAGCTCGTCGCGCCGTGATAACGTGATTGGCCATCGAGACAACTTCGGTCAGCAGACCGACGAGGGGGACCGTAAGGGTCGCCCAACGGAGGATGCAAACCACGATGATTCTGTGGGTTATAAATTGGATCGCTTGATGGATAGACTCGACAAATTGGATTCTTGGAGAGAAGATACAGACCGTAGGTTCAAAAATTTAGAACCAGAGTGGCCTTGCGGCAATGATCAACCGTATGACGACGCATATATAGATGATTTGGGGTTTGATGATCAACGTCAACGGAGAACAGGGGATAATTTTGGGGCGCGAGACAGCCCGCAGAGAGATCGATATCGTCGCGAAGGGAGAAATTGCAGAGGTTCATGTTGGGACCCACTAGGATATCAACAACATCGTCACCAAATAGGCGGGTATGATCAACAGTTTAATCGGCCAACCACGTGTTACGACCCACCATAGTCGCGACAACCCTCTTGTTGGGAACCACCGTCTCGTCGTGCATCGCGAGAATATTCGGATTATGATCAGCAACCACGTCCGCCTAGTCGTTGGGATCCGCTCGACTATCCCTGCCCGCAGACCTTGCAGCCTACGCAGTTTAACCGACCCTCACCGCACAGCTCCTTGCCCAGCCCAACTAGCTGCAGTAAGTGATTACAACAAGAAATTGCGTGTTTATAGATTGGAGCAAACAGCCCTTTTCGCCGAGTTGAATGCGGGGTTTGAGGAGAATAGTGATGACGAAAATCTAGTTGAGAATGTTCCCAACAACGCTGCTCACAATGGGGGCGCTAATCTTGATGTTGATGTTCCAATCAATGAGTCCCTGGAAGAGATCATCAAAACCGTCAATATGCCGCTGCAAGTGCTCATTGGGGTATATGATGAGAAGATTGGTGATCTTATTGTGCTAACACATCGAGAAGTGGCGTTGTTAGATGATGTAGAGAAGGACAATTCCACTGATGAAATGAAGATGATCGTCGCCGCACTCAATGACGTTCAAGTGTCATCCAAAACTGTTGTTGGAAATTGTTAGGGCAAGAAAGAAGATGGTGCTTACACCGGTTTGCTGATGCACTATTTTTTAGCACTAAATAAACCTGCAAGAAATGAAGATGATCGTCGCCGCACTCAATGACGTTCAAGTGTCATCCAAAAATGTTGTTGGAAATTGTTGGGGCAAGAAAGAAGATGGTGCTTACACTGGTTTGCTGATGCACTATTTTTTAGCACTAAATAAACCTACAAGTATACAGAGTATATATAGTATAGCTAAAGGTCAGTACCGGATATCGAACACGGGGAAGGCAAACACAGACTGTCTATCTTCTATTAAGACTCAATTACTATTTGGAGAAACAAGAGAATTTTGAAAACTTTTGAAAACTTAAAATATTTGAAAGCAAATAACAACTGATTGCAATTAAAACACGGAGATAAAATATAGAGATAAGGGAATTCCAGGGATGTGCGTTCACAGTTATGGTTATACAAATTCCAAACTACAATACCCTAGCACAATTATTACTTTAATAGGACGAGCCACCTAGCTTATGCTCATGCGATGCAAACGTTGATTACAAGATTAGGGTTGTCAAACTAAAACGTAACTCCAAAAACCTCATAAGACCCTTGAAAAGTCCCCACTCTCAATTAACAGTGTCGTTTTAAGGGAAGCTAACTGTAGCGTCTACTAAGTGGATCTAACTCGCTAGCACTCTCTCACAGTTATGAAGCAAGTTATATTAAATCATACAAGATTGTGTTACTCAATCATGTAGCATCAAGATTACTTATGGAAGAAACAAAGTAAAAACAAAACGAATATTAAATAGAAAACTTGAATTGTATAACCAAAATCGTTACTAACACATCCCTAGAATCCTATGAGTTTAGTTACACATAGTGAAATAAGTTAAACACATAGATTGAAGGGAAGACAATTTGAACATAAAACTAAAGCAAATAAAACATGTAGGTTGAATCCTTATCGTTCTTGATGTTCTTGAAATCCTTCTTCAACTCCTTGCGCAATTGAAGTACTCTAGCTCTTGATCTCTATGAATTATTTTGCAAAAAGAAGCTCTCTGTTTGATGAAGCTTGAGGTCCTATTTATAGGGGAAAGTCAATCCTCATTGTAGAAGGAAAAGATCTTCAAAATATGGTAAATCTTGGAGCAGATCTAGCGCTAATCGGGTTCGCCGCCTTTCTCCGGCGGGCCGCCACACCTTGGCAGGCGGTCGCCGCGTTGGAGTCCAGTCTCTGTTCCTTCGGCGGCGGTCCGCCGCATGACTTCCGGCGGTCGCCGGGCGAGACTCTTTTCCAAGTGTAAATTTCCGAGGCGGGCCGCTGCATATCTTTGGCCGCCGGGCGCCGGCGGTCGCCGTACAACTTCGCGGCGGTCGGCGGTCGCCGTCCCGAACTCCAGAATTCCAGACTTTGCGTTCTTGACTCCCTTTTTCGGCTCAATTATGCACATTTCTCACAAAACACGTCAAAATACCAAAATAGATGAAATATGCAAATAATGGACGTGTAGAGTGACTTTGACATAAAAAATGGACCAAATAATGGCCTTAAAGCAGTGCAAAATCCGAGCATATCATTTGCCCATAATTGCTTGTGTTTATGTGGGTTTGAATGTTGGTGATGTTCCAATTATGAATCATCGATCAACATCGCTCGACACCGATGCAAGGTTGATCCCTCCGCGCAATGACACGCCATGTTTGAGCATTCTTGGAGGTGTGAACATGTTTTTCATTTTGGCACGGAATTCTGTCGGCCACATTAGTTCTCCTTGGTTGATTTTTTATGGGGGTGATCGAGGGATACATTCAGCTGTTCGGTGTGTGTTCGATCCAGGAGGAGACACATCGCCAAAGCTTTTGCTTTCGACTATCGTCGTTGGTTTGTGGTTTCCACCTTGAGGACAAGGCGGATTTTAACCATGGAAGAGTTGATACGATCATATCTCCTAATTATTTAGTATCTTTTATTTCACCATATATTTTCCATATCTTTGTTTTCTTATTCAATAAGTTAGGGTAGAAGTCTAGTATTATAAATAGGAGAGCTTGTTATCATATTTACTCATCCAACAATGAATCAATGAATATATTATTTTGGCCAAATGCCTTGCGAAATGCTTTGAATTCATAGTTTCCTACGGTACCTGCAGCCCGACGGAAGGTCTCCGCGCACAGCCGGAACGTATATCTGATCTGTAGTCGTTGACCGACGGGTTGGAACCCGCGCACAGCCGCCCAGATCCTTATCTCCGCCGACCCTCACGGGTGCCGGATTATCTTTATCTTGTTATTGTCCGATTTATCGGATCGTTAGGGATTTAGGTCCTTAACAGACACCCCCATTAGGCCGACACCTGATTGTACGCCTCATCAAGCCTCTACCAAAAAACATTCGCATTATGATTGTTTCCGATGATCAGATCCTCCGGAGTATTGATGTACACTTTAAAGATCATCATTTCCTCATGGAAGCATGAAACACGGGTGTCAAATCTGTTGTCAAAAAATTGAATTTTGCTCAACGACTGCATGGGGATGTGAGACATGCCTCCCATATCACGAAAGTAGATACCTTGGGGTACGACGGTTATGGCATCCAAGCAAGGACGGAACTAGAATTTTAAGAAAGCCGGTGTTAAATTTAAAAATAATATTAAAATATTTAATTTTATTTTTATTTATAATATTTTATAGTTTTTAGGAGAGGCTAAATTACGTAATTGTATTAGACGGATCATCATGACTTTAAACTATAAATAATAGTTTTATCATTAAAAAAAATATTATTTCACTGATATTTGAATCACTAGAATACTCTATATACTCTTCTAATATACTCCCTCCATCCACAAAAAATAGATCACTTTGTGTATGACACGAGTTTTAATGTAGAATTGGTAAAGTAAGAGAGAGGAGGAGAAAAAGTAGGTAAAGTAAGAGAGATAGGGAGAAAAAGTGAGTAAAGTATGAGAGGGGGAAGAAAAAGTGGGAAAAGTATGAGAGATAAACTTTCCATTTTAAGAGCATCTCCAATGGTCGGCTAGCGACCGGCTAGCCGATCGCGGCGCTGGCCGATCGGCTAGCCGAACCATTAGAGGCGGCCAGCCAGCGAAATCGGCGAGCCGATCGGCGTGGGCTGGCCGATGCGCTAGCCGCCATTGTGGCGGCCCGATCGGCCAGCAATCGGCCAGCGCCGAATTTTGTTTTTTTTTTAATTCTTTTTTTTTAATTTTTTTTAATTCTTTTTAAAAAAAAAATTTATTCTTTTTTTTAATTTTTGAAAAACTATATAAACGCGATTATCTCTATCTCTAAATTTCTGTACAAGAGCAACATCTAGCGATGGACAACAACAACTAGCCCAATACAAAATTAAGACCTAAAACAATACGAGACCCCGTCGGCTAGCGGCAAACTATAACAGATTCAAGGTGGCTCGTGTGTGGAAGCCCGAATTTTTTTTTTTATTATGTTATTTTTATGATTTTTAGTTAATGTACTTTTTTTATTTAAATAAAATTAATGAATTTTCCCGTATATGTCTCGTAAATTTAATTCCGTAAATGTAATATATTTTGAATTATTTTTATTGTGGCTAGCCTATGGCTGGCCTAAATCTGATGTGGCAGGTGGATTTTTTAGTATTGCTGACGTGGCATGGGAGAGAATGACTAGCCTATTGCTGGCCTATTGCTGGCCTATGTACCATTGCGGATGCTCTAAGAAAGTAATCTATTTTTTATGGACGTCCTAAAATAGCAAAAGTGATCTATTGTTTGTGGACGGAGGAAGTAGAACATAGGAGAGAGAGGATGTCTTTAAAAAGTACTACATAAATATTCATAATATTGAAAAAATAGAGAATATAAAAAAGATACCTAAAAAATTATCCAAAATAAGTATACATAAGTCTACAATATTAAGAAAAAGATCACAAAAATATTAAACTAAAAATGGTGCGTGGAAATTTGAAATATGATAGAATATTTAATATTGCATCTTCTTTATAATGTGAAGTTGTATAAATTAGATTCAATATACTCCCTCTGTCCCATTAAAAATACACCTTTTTCCTTTTTTGGTTGTCACATTAAAAATAAAATGTTTCATAAAATGGAAACAACTCTATCTCTACTTTTTCATCTCTCTTACTTTATTCTCTCTTCATTAACTCATAAAAAAACACTATATAAAATCTCATGCCGATTTTCAAATGTTGCATTTTAAGTGGGACGGAGAAAGTACTGATTAATTAGATACTTAGGAATTTGGGCTTCCATTCCATTCACTAAACACTAATGACCCAAGCCCAACATACCAAGCCCAACATACATATTGGCTTTTCAAACGAACAACTGCAGAGCGCGACAATGGCGGCTAGGGATTGTGCAGAGCGCGGCGATGGCGACCAGGGCGGGGATATTAGGTCCGGCACCGGCCAAGCCCCCGCTGGACCGGCGGCCTGGCCAGTGCTATCTCCGTCCCTGCATCCAAGATTCGGCAGAAATGAGATATTGGCTTTTATTGCAAGAATATGATATAAAAAAAAATGCAAGAGAAATTATTTTAGTTGAAAGAGACTTTCTCCAATGGGTATAGAAGTATACTCCCTCCGTCCCTCACTAAATGAGCCATTTTTTCGCCACGAGATTTAAGAAAAAGAGATTTATTAGTTAAGTGGAGGGGAATAAAGTTAGAGAAAATAAAGTAGAGAGAAAAAAATAAGAGAAGAATGTCAAAAAATAAAATGACTCACTTAACTTAGGACATCCCAAAACTGGATATTTATCACTTTGGGATATCCCAAAATCGGATATGCATTATTTAGCAAGGGACATATGGATTACTTGAATTGGTAAAAATTCACTAGGCAGTGGATATGTTGGAGTGGAGTATTTTAATTATAAGATCAATTTATACAATTGAAAATATGAAAACAGTCCTCACACCGCAACACCATTGGACAAGAGGCGAAGTGCGCGTGCTGGGACATCGCGCCACCCCATCCCATCCAATCCACCCCCTCCAATATGCCCCTGACAGCACTGGCGGATCTAGGGGGCGGTCGCTCCCTCCCGGCCGTTCGGAAAGTCTAAACTTTCCCTTGAATCGAGCCGAAAATAGCATATCCGCCCCCTCCGTGGAGTATAGAAATATATTTGTTTCCAAAAAAGTCTAATTAAATTTTGTAGTCCAATGGTTTGGATGTTAGATTTTTAACTAAGAGGTCTAGGGTTCAAGCTTCAACAAGAGCATATTTTTTACATTTTTATTTTATCAATACATATTTCTTTTTATTATCAAAATAATACCTTTAAATACTTTATGAAATCTAAACTTTTACTAATTTGAAAATATTATGTTGTTATATTTATTCTTTAGTTAAAATCATTTTTAATCATGTGTTAATCTTTTTTTTTTCCTAAAGTACTTATAATTTGTGATCCATGCATCTTAATTATTCTCTACGTAACAAAATAAACTTTTAAATATTTTTGAAATCTGAATATTTACTGCTCTACTTATATCACTTTGGTATATAATAACATTTATGATGATTTTGAATGTATATAATATTTACAATAATTTTATATTTTTTACATGAATAATACATATTTTCAAGCTAATGCATGTGTATACTTTATTAACGAAGTTAGTGCATATTAATATAATACTTATTATTTATTTTATTATTAAAAATAATATTAAATTAAATATTTAATATTTAAATATTAAATTCCGCCCCGCCATTTTCGGGGACTGGATCCACCACTGCCTGCCACTAATTCGTCCCCTCGTAACGCGATCTCAACCTTGCGTTGCGGATACTCAAAATACGGTTAGGACGAGCTTTTGGGGGTGGTATCTTTCGTGACACCCAAGGAGGCTGGCGATATGGTTTCGTGGCTAGCATTGGGAACTGCTCTGTTCTGATTACAGAGGTTTGGTGCTTATTCTAAGGGCTACAATTGGCCAATGAGAGGATATCACAAACTGGAGGTAGAGAGTGATAGTTTTGTTGATGTGTCAATGATTATGAGTCATTTTGATAGCTCAATCAACTTCGACCTGTAATACGAAAGGTGTGCGACATGCTCAAAGATTTTGATTATGATGTAATTCGACATGTGCACAAAGAAGATAATTTTGCTGCTGATTTTTTTTCGCATTTTGCTTATAATTTTCCCAGAGGATTCCATGTTCTAGAGGCTCCGTCGAGTTGTTTGAGTAATTGGTTGCTTCTTGATAGAATATGTGTTTTTTTACTTTTGTTAGTTTCTGCTTTCTTCCTCAGGCATAGCCCACTATGTTACCAAAAAAAAAGATCGAGCACTTGATAAGGTATCTATGTCTAGCCCATCCAAAAGAGCAAAACCATTTTCATATGTCACAGATATGCTACTCCGTGCCATTAATCGTCTCAATATGAAATGTTTGTCCATCGTGAATGATTCTCTTTTTTTTTTTTACTTCAGGTAATGGACTGCACATTCGACATATTTATCCCACTCACATTTTATTATAAAACTAATTTATAAGACTAAAATTCACCATCAACAAACTTTTTCTATCTCCTTTGAATTACTTTTTTTAAAACTCAAGGCAAGTCAAAATGAGTCTCTTATTGACGGATGGCGGCGGAGAAGGTAGTATCATTATGTGTATTTATTTATCTATAATTTTGAACACTATCCCAAAAGGCAGTCTGGCTTGTTAAAAATTAGAGTTCTGAGTTCACAATAATGCATCGAACAACGTTGAGAGAGACAAAGAGAGATGGGTGGCAAATGAATAAGCGTCGAGACTCGCAAATAATTTACACGTCAAAAATAGCAAAACTAACAAGCCTCTAATGGAAGATGATCCACAAGAACACACATAGCAGTATAGGGTTTAAAGAAGTTTGGGAAATGATTGGGCACAACACGAACACGAACACGAAAACGAACACGAACGCAGTTTTACAACACACGGAATAGAATGCACCTGCACATCCCATTCTCCCGCGTTCTTCATAAAATATGCTCTACATTTTTCTTCTACACATACACATGGTCAAGATTCTGCACTTGGGCTCTGCATGCAGCAAAACCATTTTTTCTGCAAACACCATGATTCACTATATAAGTTTGGATGGATGATGTGCATGAAACTTGTTCAACCGCTCGAAAACAACTACAGTACATAACACGTGAAAACCGTAACATAATCATAAGGAAAGTTACACTATTCAGAGATGCAGCTTAATTGAGTCGAAAGCAACTCTGCCTGCTACATCCACAAAATACATACTCCTCCGTCCCATAAAAATATGTGCAACTTCCATTTCCATCCGTCCCATAAAAATATGCGCATTTTCATTTATGGAAAGTTATCACAATTTATTAACCCTACACATCAAGGTATTTACAACTTATACCACCATCAAAACACTAATGATAACATGGGTCCCCCCACTATCCACTAACACTACTTTAATTACCCTTCTCCTCCTTTCTTTTACTTTACCAATTTTATCTTAATTCCCGTGCCATATCATATGCCCATATTTTTATAGGGCGGATGGAGTATATAGACAAGGGGATGGTACAAATCATGCTAGCTTCAATCATATGTCAAACAAATCAGCAAAACTAAATAAATCGAAGAACGACTTACACCCTTAGGTTTTATAGGTTCTGCTCCTCCATAATTTGTATTTGTATCCACCTTCGAAGGAGAATCTGGTTTCCCACCTGTCTTTTTCTCATCACGGGCCTTATTAAATATTACAGTAAACCCCTCAGCTGAAGTAGGATCATTAACATCCCAATCACCAAACTTCGGCAATGGGCGACCCTTCTCCTGGACAAGCAAAGGGAAAAGAAAACAGAAATAGTTAGAAATTAAATTGCTAAGATCTCAAGAACAATTAGTAACTTGGCAACTAATTTGATGCAGAATGTCAAGTACACAACAAAGTTGAAGAATGGAAATCAAGACCGGTACAATGATACTGCAATACAAGATCACTTAGAAGAGGGAAGATGTATGAGCATGTCAGAGTAAATTGATAAGCATTCATTCAAATAACTAAAAAATCAGTCAGTTTATGCACAAAATTAGCAATAATGCCCTGGAATGATAAGGTGAACTTTACAAGCAGCGGAAAGCTTCCCTTCTTGTTGTGATCCTACTACAATTCTGCTACTAACTTCAGAAGACAAAATTACTCAGAGATAAAAAGGGGTAAGCAACGCAACACATATGCAAACTGAACAGGATATCCCATTAGATAACGGTAAGCCAATCATTCACCCACAAGCACTTCCATCACTAAAAGGAGGGGAACAGAACACCCCTCCCCACCAATATACTAATTCTCCAATCCTATTTCACAACCATACACATGCCCCTTTTAATTCCCTTGAATTGCCAAGCACACGAAAAATGAAACTCTAAGCCTGAAAGAACTACTTGCCACCATCAGCAACGTCGTTCTAATGTGAATCACATCGAAAGACATGTGAGCAGACAGGGAGATACTTAATGATACATCATAAGCATATGTATGGCAAAGGATGATAATATGTGATCAATAACTCCAAATGAAACAACCAATTGCACTCGTACAGAAAAGGACATAAGAAACCACTATTAAGTACAACTGGTAGCAATATCACTGACCACATGCCTTTATTACACTATTGACCATTAAACGAATACGCAACTCAAATAAGCAGGTAGACTGGCTGATCAGAAAAAAATGAAGAAAAGTATGCAAATCCGAAAGTTGGGAGGAAAGAGCTGCTACTAAACAAAAATTCACATAATATAATACTCCTTTTATTCCATAGTAGTGGAGTCATTTTGCCATTTTGGTACGTAAATAGTAGTGGAGTCATTTTCCTTTTCAGTAAAATAATACATTTCTTCTCACTTACTTTACTCTTTCTTACTTTATTCTCTCTTCTTCTCTCTAACCTTTTCATTTCCTACTTTATTCTTCATTTACTTAACTCACTTAACACAATTTTTCTTAAACCCGAAAAAAAAATGCATCAACTACTACGGAATGGAGGGAGCATACGATAGTACTTAAAGAACGTTTAATTCTTTTAGTGCAAATGTTATAGGATTACGAAAACAGAATCTAGACAACTGAAATAGAATAATTATATCAAATTGAATCCACAAAATCCAATTTTGAATATGTTGTGGATAAGGTAAAAATTAATAGAGAAGAGTTCCTTAGATTAATAGGCACATCAAAATTCAACGATAGAAAAGCTAGCAACCAATCGCAACAGTTAAGAAGCAAAAATAAAACAAATAAACAATCGAATACGCCCAAGCCTGACTGAAACTGAAAGCATACCCAAAAGCAAGCCAAGCGATCGACAACAAAAATGAAAAGTTTGGCCGATGAAAATAACGGGGGAAAGGAGTAAGGACCATTATCGACTCAAATCCAATCAGTATAAGATCGAATAATGAATAACACCCATGTAAGAATTTGGATTGCATACCGACATGGCTCTTCAGCGAGAAATATCCAAAGCAGAAAAAATGGAGTTGAGCAGTGATTTTGTGAGAGAAAGAGAGATGGAATGAATGGGACAGAGATAGATGGGTTTAGTCGTCAATATAGACTACTATCAATATCAAACTAATTTCTAATTATAAGTGTACATTTAAATCATAGGGTATCAGGGTATGTATACATATGGAAAGATATACGACACACTTTATACGAGTACCACATCGACGCACATTTAATGTTGTTAATTTTATTTTATATATTTCCTCCGTCTCAACTAAGATAACATGTTTTTCCTTATAGTTTTCCTAACTAATACTCTCTCCATTCCATAGTAATAGAGGTGTTTTTTTATTTCCATCCGTTTTCATAATAATAGAGTCATTTCCCTTTTTAGTAAAAGTCAACACATTTTTCCACACCTACTTTCTCTCTCTTACTTTTTCCATCTTCATCTCTCTACCTTTTTTATTTTCCACTTTATTCTCTCTTTACTTAACTCACCTAACACAATTTTTCTTAATCTCCGTGTCGAAAAGTTTTGCCTCCATTACTATGGAACGGAGGGAGTATGATATATTTCTAATTTTAGTAATTTTCTCTCTCTAGATAATGCACTCAACCACTTTTTATAATCTTCAATTAAAGATTCAGCTCTCTTTCTATTTTTATTTAATTCTTATATCCACCCTTTCTTTCTCCATGAGTATAATCCTCTTTTGGTCCTTTACATATGGCCGATTTATTATTTTGGTCCAGAACATTCACTTTTCAAAAAGTAAGTCCGAAACAAATGAAAAACGATATCGTTTGCGTCCTTTTTTGACGGCACCGTTAATTCTCGACGGTCAACTGTCAATTAGCGAAAATTTGACTGGATTAGCTTATTTTAATTACTGTAGCTAATTTTATATATATATTTTTTTATTTTCGGCTTTTACATTTTTAAACCCTAAATTAAAATTAATGAAAATACTATAATAATAAACACAAAATCCAAAACTCATTTCATTAAAATTTCTCCCCCCCTTTTAAACCATAATTCTTTTTCTCCATCTCTGCAACAACCAAACACCTTCGAACATGGCCCGTTCAACGTGTAGCCGGAACTCCGTCTCCGTCGACCGCGACCGCGTCCGTGACTTCGGAGACTTCCGATTTAGCTACGTTTTCTGTTATTGTAAGAAGATGGCGGCACTCCGTATTGTCATCGGACAAGGCAAACCGTCGAGGGGGAAGCTTTACTTCACATGTGAGACGAAGGAATGCGGTTTCTTCAAGTGGTGTGAGCCGAATCGTGATGTCGAAATTACGAGCCAAATTGGACCAAATCGGGCCTCTTCTTCGTCATCCTCGGTCGGTGGTGCCGTTTTTGACGAGCTGGCTTTGAATTTGACCGAAATTATGAAAAAAATCCTGAAATTAATCAATGTTTTGAGCTTTGTTGTTCTTTGTTTTGTTGTTGTTGCAACACTTATGTGTATATTCAAGTAATTTGATGTAGTATTTGTGAATCCTCTTTGAATGTTGAAGTAGATTTGAATTTGTTGTTGTGTTGCTCGTATTTGAATTCTGTAGTGATGTTCTAAATCGCCAGAAAGCCCTAATTGGAGAATCCTAAAGTATAAGTCAAAGTAGTCCTTCCTATAAATTTTTTACTTCCATTTGGTCCTGAACATTTAAGCACACCAAATTCAGAGTTACATGTACAAAATTTGTGAGTGATGTTGGTTTCATACGCATCAAACAACAGATCACAAAATAAGCTGTTTAAACCAGGTAATGTCATAAGCCATTTACACCTTGATACATGCTAAAAAACAACTACAGTTACTTGTTACATCCACAAAAAAATATTGTCATAAGGCAATGTATCAACCTTAACACCATCAACCCCCAAAAAACATCAAATCCACAAAACCATCAACACCTAATATTCATTGTATTTGTTACACAACACGACACAATTTTTAAAGTCAAACGCCAACATCAAACACCCTTCTCCTTGCTGGGTGGTTTCTTCTTCGCGGGAACAGAGGCAACAACATTTGAGGAGCCAGGTTCTTCAAACATATCCGCAACCGCACTTGAACAACTTGCCCTATTGTGGCCGGGTTGGTTGCACAATGTACAAGTCTATTGTTCTTGATCACGATTACGCCCCCTCCTAACCGTCGACCCTACAAATAGTTTAGAAAAGAAGTGTCATTGATTATTGTTTACATTTGAAAGAAAATAGTTCAAAAAAAAGTTATACCTTTCGATTTGCCCAATTGAATGCCTTGGGGACATCTCCTTTTGTTGTGTCCTTTTTCACCACAAAACCGACACTTGTACTCTGGCATCAGTCCTTTCCTCGACATTTTCTGGTGTCCATCCTCTCCATCTCGGACTGTGACAACTTGATGGGCTATCCTTGCTGCTTTTGCTTTGATCTTGCTTCTTGCATCTAGCTCTTCAGCCGTCTTTTGCCTTGCTCCCTTCGGACGCCCGGGCAATCGGGTAAGGTCTGGTGGAACGATATCGGGATGAGGAGTCCTTGGCCACATATCTGGTCCGTGTACCGGGTAGATGATGGGCGCATACACCAATTGCAACGTCTTCGTTGAGTAGCATTTAGCTACAAAGGAGTCCACATCCTCCCCAGTCATCTGATAGCAGCAATCGCATGTGGGCACGGTAACCCGGTCAACATCGAACGCCTACAGCTGCAACTCCGATCCCGTATATCCACCACGAACTGCTCATTGAATTTGGTGTTCACCTGATACACCCATTCACCAACCTCTCTCACCATACAATCTCCAACCTTTTCCTTTAGCTTCTCAAGCTTCTTCCTTATCTTGGGTCCGATGCAATCCTCCAACTTTGCAGCCATCTTCCATCGGGTGGTGAACCTGTCCATCAAATACATTCGGATGCATTCCAGCATGCCATACAAGGGCTTGTCCCGCGCAAACAATAGGACTTTGTTGTAACATTCTGAAATGTTGTTGACTAGAATGTCACAATGGGCCTCAAAACCAAAGAAAGCTCGACTCCAGCTCTCCTTGGCAGTGTGCACGGTAAGCCACGTGTGTGCAGCGGTGTTCAGCTGTTTCACCTCCTCCATCACCTTCTCGAAGGCGTATGCATTTGTTGAACGGGCTGCTTCCCAAATCTTGTCTTTTAGCGTTGGAGATGGGAACACCTTCTTGAAGTTGTTGTGCATATGCCACACACAGAAGCGGTGTTCGGCATTATGGCAGCAGCTTCGGACAACATTGATAAGGCCCTACCCATGACGAAGAAAGAAGATTAGCTAATAGTTAACTGACTAATTTACAATGTAATTGTGTACCTTTTGTCTATCGGGGATGAATGTCCACTTGCTCGAATCCTTGATGTCCAGATCCTTAACCAACAAACTTAAAAACCAACTCCAAGTATCCGTATTCTCAATGGCTACAACACCGTAAGCGACGAGAAAGTTCTGATCAATCGGGTCTAATCCAATGGCAGTGAGGATGGCAACCATCCCATCCTATCATACGCCTGCAATGCTGCTTGAAGGAAGTCTTACAAGCTTCATAAGCTATGTAGATTCCATTGAACTTGTCAGTTCCATCCGATAGGCGCCTAGTTGCTAGGACAACGGTACTCCCTGGATTTGTCCTCAAGATCTCTGCCCTATAATCATGCAGCCTCTTGTACTGCTGGATTGTATCGCCCTCGATCAGTTTCCTCGCACGTGCCATTGCACGCTTCGCCTTTCCCACCGAAATTGTTATCTTCAACTCCACATGCACCTTCTCCACAAATTGCCCAACCGTCATCCCAGGAAATAACCTCATATCTTCCTTGAATAGTCATGCCAAATACTTGGCATTAGCACAACCATGGTTGTAAGAAGCACCCACACACTTGTGTATATCACGCAGAGCTCCAATCTGCCAACATCCAAGTTCACTCCTATAATACAATGAAACCGTCCAAGGACAACCAGCTTTAACCTTCTTACTTCGCAGCAACCCCTTGCAGTAGGCAATACAACGAACATTGTCGTTCTTCTTGAGTCTCAACTTCTTACCCAACTGGACACCTTGATGACGTATAAGGTCTGTAAAATCGGCCTTGGTATTGAACCGCAACCCCACTTCCAACCTTGGATCATTTCTATCCTTGGTAGGCTTATATCTTCGGCTCAGATTTTGCACGACATCACAGTCACCAACGCCCGCCAAGTCAGCCTCATCGGTGTCCGAACTAGGTGAATCACTCCGAAGAGTGTCACTTTCCCCACCATCATCTAAATCACCAAGGAATCTCATAGAATTAACAACATTCTTCCATCCCTCAACTTGAGAAGTCATTATGTTTACCTCTTCCTTATCACTCAAATCATAGTCGATGTCCACAAATGTAGGCTACCCCGCGTTGTCGTCATCAGAATCAGCCTTCTCTTTTTTCTTTCCTTTCTCATTGCAGGTCCCCTTTCCCTTTCTTTTTCCCTTCACAACATCCTTAACTTTCCCTTTTCCCTTTCCAGCCTTTTGTTTCCCCTTTCCCGAACCATTTCCCTTGCCTTTCACAGCCACAAGACTCTCTTCCTCAGATCCTTCCTCACTCTCCACCTCATAATCACTGGCTGAACTTTGTACTAACCAATCATCTCCAGCTCCCTCACCCTCACCAGCTCCCTCATCCTTACCATCATCAGGTCCCTCATTATCACCATCATCAGTTCCCTCATCATCACCATCACCAGACCCCCATCATCACAATCACCAGACTCGCCATCATCACCATTACCATACCCCTTAGCATTACCTTCCTCTTCGCTCTGATCATCTTCACTTGCGGTTAAACCATCTATACGCTCTGTAACTCTAACTGGACTTTTAATTTTCTCCTGTGTTAATTGACTAACAGGCTGTGAGCCCGTTAACAACTCAACAACACCCCCGGGGTGAATGACATATACATCAATCACCCCAGCCCTGACCCCTAACTCTGCCATTTCTATTGCAGACTTGTTGTCAAAAAGCTGCACCATTCCATCCTCGAAGTTCTTCCCAGGAATCCGATAGAAGTACTCTAACCCAGTCACATCCATCCCCAGCTTCTCCAACACATCATCAACCTCGAGCTTCGACCATTTGTCTGGATCGCAGTTGTGGACATATTGAAGTTCAGCATTGACATAGTTCTTCCCAAACCCTTCCTCAAGGACACCATTGTAGTGCAATCTTGTAACGAAGGTCCCATCTGCATGTAAGATGATATCAGTCATCATAGCTAAACAATATAAGATGATATCAGTCATCATATTGGTCCCATATTTATGCTCTACATATCAGCTTAGTCCTACACATTTACAGACAAGAAAAATGGTCCCATGTCGTCTGGTTCCCCAACACCCAGTCCACATAACACCCTTTCACAAGTCAAAATTATATGTAGACAAATAAACCCTTTCCAGATAACACCAAACCCTAAAAATTCTCAAAATCATTGGCATATATTCAAATCATACCCAATGGGACCACTTAATAAAGACAACACCATATTAAATACACCAAAACCAATAAATGCAAACCCTAGTAAGCAAACATGCAATCAAACGATTTTCAAACAAATTTCAAACAACATTACCTTCTGAATGAAATTCAGGAACTGGATTTTCAGGCGGAGGAGAAGGAACTGGAATTTGAGGCGAACGAGGAGGTTCTGGAATTTGAGGCGAAGGTCTTCTCCGTTAAGAACGACGAAGTAGATGGAGCGGCGGTTTCTGGTGAAAATGACGGGGATATTGGGCCTTAATCTTCGTCCTCTCAAAGTCGGGGTCGCTTTCTGGAGAAGCTCGACGGTCACCGACTGAAGAAGTAGGGTTCATTTTCAGAGAAGAATGGACATCCACGTCGGAGCTAGGATTAGAACCCACAAATCCCGACGCAGCTGACGGTCCTTGTTCGGTGTCAGATTTTCGAGAATCGCTCGTTTCAGCCTTCTTCCTCTTCCTCGCATATGATTTTTTCACGTCGCTGAGACCTTCGGTGTAACGGTGGTTTGGGTACGGCGACTTCCAACTCATGGCAACCAACAATAATCGGTCGAAATCGGTCGGAATCAGGTGGCTTTGGTCGGAATCAAGCTTCTTGGTCAGAATGAAGAACTAGGGTTCTTCTTAGAGAGTAATGAGAGAGATGAAAGAAAAGAGAGAAAGTGTCGTTTTGAATTTACAGTTTGGATACTTAGTGAAAAATGTGTTTGATTATTCATATTCAAAAATATTTAAAAAATTGAATTATTAGCAAAATAATTAACATAAAATTAACCAACTAATAATCTCAGATTAAGTCTAATCCGGTCAAATTTTCACTAATTGACAGTTGACCGTCGAAAATTAACGGTGTCGTCAAAAAAGGACGCAAACGATATCGTTTTTCATTTGTTTCGGACTTACTTTTTGGAAAGTGAATGTTCTGGACCAAAATCATAAATCGGCCATATGTAAAGGACCAAAATAGTACTATACTCTTCTCCAATTAACCACATTAATCAATAATTTCTCAAATCTCGTGCCGGCTAAGAAAAGTGTCATCTTAGCCAGGACAAAGAAAGTGTTAAAAAATGTTAGTAAGAAATTAGTCAAAGTTCGATTTGTTATTTTATTTGAGGTTATAGAGAAAACATCAAATCGAACTTTGATTTTTATGAATTTTGTGAAATTGAAAATCTTAGGGCCTCCACAATGGGGCGGAGGATAGCCCGCCCTAAACCCCGCCCAATGCTCCGCCACAATCATCATTCTATCCTCCTACCATTCCACCTGCAATGGGGCGGACTAGAGCCCGCCCTATAGTTTTTGCTTCTATTTTGTATTTAATTTATCTTTGCAAATATATCAAGCAAAATAAATAAATAAATAAATAAATAAATAGCACCACAATTAAGGCAAATCCTACAATTACTTAATTAAAAAAAAAGTTAAGTTCAAACAAAAAAACAAGTGCACTACAGATAAGAGGCTAGTCTAAAGCATTCCCAACTTGCGGCGGAGGCACTCGATCATATCTTGGAGGTATGCGACTTGAGCTGGGTCGTCCGTCTGCCTGAGGGCGTTGTGCGTTTCCAACAACGTCATATAGTCGACAGAGGTCACCAACTCTGTGTAGGCATGTCCTGCAGCCGAAGTCAGGGCTGTGGTCGCGTTCGGGGTCGGGGCAAGCGGCGCGGCCTGTGAGGATGTCTCCTTCGCCTTGCCCTTGTCCTTGGCAGCCTTGATGCCAGCAGGACGCTGAGAGGACATTGGTGTGCCAGAACTCTCATCCTCGTATAATCACCGGCAAAGGTGTGCTTCGCCCTCTTCTCCGTCGACGCCGATTGGGGCAGCATACCTCCAACGAACTTCTGCTTCTCCTTCAAGAGGAGCCAACACTGGAAGTGCTTGAAATCGCCGTACAATGACATGTACAACGAACCGCTTTGTCGCGCACATCCGTCAAACTCTCGACGCTGCCCTGCTCCCTCAGGCACTTGTCGTACTCCGCCGCGAACAAATTGACCTGCTTTTTTATTTGTTCCCAGTACTTGTGGAGCGGCTCCCTTTGGCGCTTGTAGGCGGTCGGTGGCTTGGCCTCGTTGTATTTTTCAGCGATGCCTCCCAATACGCACATATCTTCTGGTTGTTGGCAAACACCGGATCCTCTGAAATATCAATCCAACACCTCGTCAAGACGATGGATTCTTCCGGCTGGTAG
>NC_062969.1:19425657-19460501 GCF_023119035.1 Salvia hispanica
AATGAGAGAGATAAAAAAAGAGAGAAATTGTCGTTTTAATTTACGGTTGGATACTTAGTGAAAAATGTGTTTGATTATTCATATTCAAAAATTTTTAAAAAATTGAATTATTAGCAAAATAATTAACATAAAATTAAAACTAATAATCTGATTGCTAACCGGTAAAATTTTCATAATTGCATTAACCGTCGAAAATTAAGGGTGTCGTAAAAAGGCCAAACGATATGTTTTTCATTTTTTTTGGACTTATTTTTGGGAAAGTGAATTTGGAAAAAAAAAATGGGCCATATGTAAAGGACCAAAATAATCCTCTTCTCATTAAACCATTAATCAATAATTTCTAAAATTTTTTGGGTGCATTTCCCAGAAAAGGGTGTAAAATTTTTTAGAAAAGGAAAAGATAGAGAAAACATCAAATGGAACTTTGTTTTTTATGAATTTTGTGAAATTGAAAATTTTAGGGTCAAAGGGGGGAAATCCCCAAACCCCAAAGCCACAATCATCATTCTTCCCCTACCATTTGAAAGGGGGATAGAGCCCCCATAGTTTTTTTTCTATTTTGTATTTAATTTATCTTTCAAATATATCAAAAAAATAAATAAATAAATAAATAAATAAATAGCACCACAATTAAGGCAAATCCTACAATTACTTAATTAAAAAAAAATTAAATTCAAAAAAAAAAACAATTTACAATAAGAGGCTAGTCTAAAGCATTCCCCACTTGGGGGCCTCCAAAATCTTGGAGGTATGCGACTTGGTGGGTCGTCCGTCCTGAGGGGTTTTGCTTTAACAATTATAGTCGACGAGGTCACCAACTCTGTAGGCATGTCCCGCAGCCGGGGGGCGTGGTCGCGTTCGGGGCGGGGCGGCGGCGGGGATGTTCCCGCCCTTTCCCTGTCCTTGGGGCCTTGATGCCGCGGGGGGCCCCGGGGGACAGGGTGCAAAATCTCATCCTCGTATAATCACCCGGGAAAAAGGTGTGCTTTCCCCCCTTTTCCGTGACGCCGAGGGGAGCCTCCAACGAACTTGCTTCCCTTAAAAGGAGCACATGGAAGTGCTTGAAATCCCACAAGCGTACCGAAGCTTTTTCGGCCCTCCGTCAAACTCCCGCTCCCGTCCCCCGGGGCACTTTTCTCCCCGGAACAAATTGCTTTTTTTTTTATTTGTTTTATTTTGGGGGTTTCCCTTTTGGGGGTTTTTGGCGGTCGGTGGCTTGGCCTCGTTGTATTTTTTTTTTGGGTGCCTCCCAAAACGCACCCGGCCACCGTGCACCACCACCGAACATCGGACTATTCGGACTTGGGTAATCTCCGGGATTCATTTTGTTTGAAATAAAGAGTGTGGATGAGTGGATAGAGTGAAAAATGTGATGTATATATAGTGTGTGAAAATTGAAAAAAACAAAAATAAAAAAACAAAAACAAAAACGCGTTCTATCATCCGTCGCATCGTCCGCGTCGCCCACAGTAGGGCGGACGATACCGCGGAGGATGTGTATCGTCCGCGGATGATAGAAGGCATCGTCCGCGATGCAACAATGTCGGACGAAGGGGTGGAGGATGTATCGTCCGGGCTATCCTCCGCCCCATTGTGGATGGCCTTAATATTCCCTTCGTCCCGACCTAATTGAGACGTTTTTATTTTGGCATGGAAATTTAGGTAGTGGTGTTTAGTTATTTAAATTATTACTCCCTCCGTCCTAGATAATTTGACCCAGTATTCCATTTCGGGTTGTCCCACATAATTTGTCTCATTTCACTTTTACCATTTTTGGTAGTGGATCTCATATTCCACTAACTCATTTCTACTCACATTTTATTATAAAACTAATACTTTAAAAGTAGGACTCACATTCCACCAACTTTTTCAACTCACTTTCCATTTGATTTCTTAAAACTCGTGCTAGGTCAAAGTGTCCCAAATTATTTGGGACGAAGGGAGTAATAGTTAAGTAAGAGAGAAAAAAAAGTAAAAAAGATAAATAGAGAATAAAGTAAGAGTGAGAAAGAAAGAATAAACTAGGCGGGAAGATAAAGTAGGAGAGATGAGTGAGTTAGTTATTACTAAAAGAGGAAACTTCACACTTACGTTGGAACGTACCAAAAAGAAAACGTCTAGGTTGGGACGGAGAGAGTAACATTAAAATAAAACAAACAACGTAATTTATATGGTGATTTCATGCGGTTCGCGATAAATTATGATTAAATTATTGCGACTGAAAAATGAGACCCACATTAGAGTGAGAAATTTGTTATAAAAAATGCTGACTAATTTTAGTAAATGTACTAAATTACAAAAATCAGGATATTTTTGATGAAATAAGGATATTTTTGATGAATGAATGTAATATTATATTGATAAAAATCCGTACATAAATCATTTTACTTTAATTTCTTTATTTTATTAGGTCTTTATAGATTTTTTTTGGTTTAGCAAATTTTTGTAATTTTATATTCTACATATTATATTACGGTTCCGCTTTCTGATAGTCTTCACCAATCCTTCTTTCTTTGGGTTTGTGAGTCCTCTTTCTGATCATCTTCTCCAATCCTTCTTTCTTTGGGTTTGTGAGTGTGAACGGTAATATTTCTAGCAGAGGTTACCTCCTAGATTTCCTTGCGAAGTCCAATGCTGAATCAGAACCATCTGTGTTCTGATTCACAAGTCAGGGGAGATCTCGACGTTATCATGAGATTTTTTATGGTTATTTAATTTCAATTTTAAATATCGAAGAAATCAATTACTTTGTTCAATTCTGTGTGATAATCGATAACTACTTGTTATGTGTAGATAATATGTTCCATTAATATGTGATTTAATGGTACGTGGGTAATCGAGAGAGTATCCACATATTAGATTGCACTAATTGATAACACTACAATCAATATCCCTAAATGGTAAACTTAGGTCTGGGGGCTTTTAAAGAATCTTATAAATTGTTTCTAGTTGTATGTATATAATGTTTTACAAACCATTGCATGTAGTCTATGATTCTATGTTCTTGAGAGACTAAAGGTCATTTGTGGTACTGAACATATGTCAATTTTACGATTTTGGTCCAAAACATTATCTTTGAATTATTACATCCCGAACAAATGAAAACGGTCCGGATTTAGTCCATTTTGGATGGAGCCATCAAATTTTTAATGGTCAACAACAATTAAATTAGTTTTGGCTGGATTAGCAACTTTTAATTATGTCATTTAAATTATTTGGAGAAAAATATTGAGAAATGAAATTACAGTAGTGGTGGAGAAAAGCTGACGACGAGAACCTGCGTTCCAGCGTCGCAGATGATTGCCCCCCGCCAACAGCCTAACCTATTAACTATCAGAGCTGATAAGGATCCAAGTATTGTGGGGTCCTTTTCCCAAGGAAAACCCAAATTGATGTTTGATCTTACTTTTTTTTATGTAATTTTCAATTTCCCAAAGCAAACATAAGATATAAATAGTTCCAACAACAAATATCGAATCTAAGCTAAAACGATGGAAGATCAAGGAATGCAGAATATGGAAAGGAAGATAAATGTCATTGATGGAATAAGCAAAATGCAATCACACCATGCTAACAAGTATCCATAGCTAGACCTTCAAGGAATCCACAAGCCCCAAAGTATACTTTTACTTGATCCATGCTTGTGTTAGGATTGGTATACTGAAAAGCATATTTCGAGCATGTTGCATGGATAGAATTGCTTGTATACAATAAATTCTACAATCCATTTTTAACCCAAGGCGAGAAGAAGTAATTTTATCGCATTGGTGTTTGCTTGTGCATTTATAAGATGTTTCTCAAACATTTAAATGTATAAGAAGCAAACAAATCTAATTCTTTTGCATAATAGACTGGTCGTGAACGATGTTTACAGAAGGTGACGCAGTCGGTTCTTGTAGAAGAGAAAAAGAACTTCACAACCTAGATAGGCTTTGGCTACCTATCGTGAAAGGCTGAGTGTCAGTCTGTATGTTTCCTTACCTTAGGAAATAAACGACACTGGTGTGGTATAGCACTGAAGGATCTAACAGTTGAGACAAGTCTTTCTTGCTATTTACTGAAAGACGAGGAAATAATAAATTGAAGAGGTAAAGCCCAGATTACTCGTAATTTGGGATTGGACGGGCAGTTAATATTATTTTACTATAGTGGCTGATAATAATATTTTGTCACAGACTTCTATTAAATTGGGGCTCAATTTAATTAGTAAAAATCCAACAGGTTTGGCCCAAGTCAAACCTCCATGGATCCTTAATCTGGCCCATTATAACTCAATATAAAAGGAGATTATTAAGGAGATTAAGAATTAATTTTTTTATATATAATTTTCGTTCTCTTTAGGGGATGAACGGTTTTTATCAGTTCTCTCAAGATCTGGAATTCTATCTCATTTCTAATCAAGCTCTTTTCGATTCTGACAAGTTTTGCCCACCCAAAGGTCATAATATGAGTTCGGGATACATATAAGAAGATTTGTGGTTGAGTACAAAGATCATCTCATGGAGAATGCACAAGCAATCGTCAAATCTTCGGAGAATCTGTTTGGTAATCCTAAACCGTAGAATATCTGATACGCTCGGATTTTGCACTGTTTTAAGGCCCTTATTTGGTCTGTTTTTAATGTCTAAATCGCAATTCATGTCCGCATTTTACATATTTTATCCATTTTGGTATTTTGACATGTTTTGTGAGACTTGTGCATATTTGAGCTAAAAAGATAGGAAAAAGTCGAAGATGGAGTTAGCGTTCAAGATGCCCAGCGGCCCGCTGCGTGTGTCGCAGCGACCGCTACGTCAGAAGCGGTCCGCTCCGGAAGAAGATGTGCTAAAAATCTGAAGACGCCAAGCTACCGCTGGGGAGTGCGCAGCGACCGCTCGAGAAGGTCCCGAAGCCACTGGACTAATTTGCAGCGACCGCTACAACTCATGCAGCGACCGCTACACAAATGGGCAGAAGCTACGGGCAACGCACAGCAACCACTGGCCAAGGTGCAGCGGCCCGCTGCGAAAACGCGGCGCACGATTTGACCTAGATTTTCTCCAGATTTTACTAAAATTAGCCAACCTTTTCCTTATATCCATAGGATTCGAAATTCTACCTATATATACCCCCTCAAACCTCTTCATTCATACACACTTTCACCTTGCTTTTTGCTTCACAATTCTAGAGCATAATGTTTGAGAGATCTTCGTTGTGCAAGAGGTTGAAGATGGATTCAAGTGAAGATCAAGGCTACAGGATTCTACCTTTGGGTTTTACCACTTTAGTTCTTATTTTTACATTGTTTTCCCTTCAAACTATGTTTCTATATTATTCTATCATGTGTAACTAAATTCATAGGATTCTAGGGATGTGTTAGTAACTCTTTTTGGTTTATACAATTCCTTATTCTATTTAATATCTATTTTGTTTTTACTTCGTTTCTTCCTTAAGTTGTTCCGTAATACTGCATGCTTGAGTGACACATTCGATGTTGATTTGATATAACTTGCTAAAAAATCGTGAGAGGAGGTTGGCGAGTTAAATCCACTTAATAGACACTACAATTAGCTTCCCTTAAAACGGCACTGTTAATTGAGAGTGAGGATTTTTCAAAGGTCTTAGGAGCTTTTAGGAGTTACGAATCTAGGATTGACAACCCTAGTGTTAGTAATCTACGCTTGTACAGCATGGGCATAACTTGTGTGACTCGTTCTATCGAAGTATAAACTGTGATAGGGTATTGTAGTTGGAATTTGTATAACCATAATTGTGAACGCACATCCCCGAATTCTCTTATCTCATATATTTCATCTCTAGTCTTTGTTGCAATCTGCTATTTATTGCTTTCAGTTTGTTTGTTTTCAAAAGTTTTTCAAAACCCACTGTTTCTCCAAATAGTAAAAGAAGCTTAGTAGAAGGTAGTCAGTCGGTGATCTTATTCCCCATGTTCGACAACCCGGTACTGACCTTTAGCTATACTAGATCTACCATGTATACTTGCATGTATTTTTAGTGCTAATAAAAAGTGCATCAATATCATGAATTAGGGTTTTAATTCTTTAAGCATGATTTATGTGCGTTCTTGTATGCAATTGATTGTTTAACATGTAGTTAATTAATCTCATAATCGGTCAAATAGATCTGTAGATCTGATTTATTTGTTTATGCATGTCTTCCGCTGTGCAAGGGTCACCAAACCCCAACAGCTTGAACTAGCAATTGATGGAAATTCTATACTTGAACTACCAATTGATGGGAAAAGCAACCTAGAAAACCAGGAATTGGATACAAACCCTCAAGGGAAGAACAAAGCTCATAAGCTACAAATTCAATGTTCAACCAATGAATAAAATGAAAAAAATGCTATTTATAGTTTAGACTCAAAATTCAAGGAAATGACCCACAAAATCTAAGTCCGCGTGATTCGCCCGGTCGGGCAAATTGTAAGGCGGGAAATGCCCGGCCGCACGAACTTTCTGCCCAAATGTGTAAAAAACGTGGAAAACGCCCGCCCGGGCGTTTTCCATGTCTCATTTAGCCCGGCAGCGCGTTTTCTCTGGACTCTTCATCTCTTCTGCGCGGCTTTAGTAAATCGGCCATAACTCTCTCCACCGGACTCCAATTGAGACGTGTAAGATACTCAGAGCGTTTGGACATCATCTTAGTAGGCCAATCACTAATTGAAACTAGCTGTTGTTGTAAACTTTGACGCACGGCTTTCATGATCGTATCATCCTCCCCTTCTTGGGAAGGATTTTCCCTCAAATCCGAGCCTTCTCTATTCATCTTATCCTCGGGAGACACTCTCTAGCTTTATTAGATCCTCGGCGTGCCTTCTCTCTCATTCCCGGATCCCAATCAATCCATGGCTCACGTCGAAGTGAAGACTTTTGCCTTCTAGCACCTGTGGTCATATCAGGAGCACCCCTCTATCGTCGCCTTCCAGTGGAGCCACGCCCAAACGTGGGGCTCGAAATGGTTCTTCCTCTTCTTCCCACTTTTGTTAAAGCTTCGTCTCTTCTTGCTTCTACCGCCACCACTCTTGTAGCTGAGCCAGCAGAACGTAGTCTGGCGATAGCGATGCCGCCTCCTTTCTCTCTTCTCCTTCCATCTACGCCACCACCGTTCAGAAACCTCAAAATTGGAGACGAAAAAGAGATCGCGAAATTAAAAACCCTTCAAAATCTAAGTTTAATTACTCTTCTTTTCCTCTTCGGGTCCGAGAGCTTGTTTATGAGCAAGTTTGGTATGACCATATAGTATTACAGTGGGAACTTTTCATCGATTTTTCGCCCCGTCCCCCTCGACCTCCATGTTTCCGCCTCCCTCTGTGTCGCCCTCCACTCCCTTTCCATGGCGCTCCTCTCCGCCACTATCACTATAATCATAATATTAGTCCACAATAAACATCGTATATAGTTCACTGTAATCATAATAAACATCATTGTAAGTTGAATATGTTATTTCACTATAAGCATCATATACTTCGAAAAATGAAAGAAGTGAAAGTAAAATAAATCTATAGGTCTATAAGAAAAAAACATTAGATGAATCCTAGGTAGGTTGAAATCAGTGACATGACATCACAAATAGTTAAACTGGAATGCAATGAAATGAATCGACCGACGAACTTACAAGTTTGAATTGAAGCCATTATAATATCTGGAAAGAAGCGATGGCGGAAGTAAACGGAGAAGGAAGCAACGACAGAGTGAATGGATCGGAATTAGGCAAATGAAGAAGGCAACGGTGAACCCTAGTTTTTTTTGAACGAGCGACAATGAATGAACCCTAGATTTTCGACTAGGAGAATTGGCGGAAGAAGAAAGAGGAAGAGAAGAGAAGAGAAGAGAAGCGCGAGGAAGACAATTTGAAAATGAGAAGTTTTTCTAATTCTAATTCTAATTTTGTTTGTTAAATGACCATTGTACCCGCCATACCAAATCTCTCTTATTGTGAACTAATGTATGCTTTAATATCAAAAATCAAATGGCAGAATATTACTCCTTTCGTCCCGCACTGTTTCCTTTTTAGTCCGTCCCATAAGAATATGCACTTTCTAATTTAAGACTCTAATGAGGTAAAACTCATTTTCCACTAACAATATTTTAATTACTTTTTCTCTCTACATCTCTCTTATTATAGCAAACTTACATTAAAATCCGTGTAAAACCCAAAGTGCATATTCTTTGAGGACGGAGGGAGTAGTTGATTTCTTAATCTTGTGGCTGAAATTTGTCCAGTTATATAGTACACACTTAAAACTTGCACCATATCACTACTCCTATTGGTCCGTTATTCCGGGCCGAAAGTGAACACACCCTTAAGAGCATCTCTAACAAGAAGAGGTAAATGAAAGAGGTATATTATCTATTTGTCTTCTCATAAAGTGAAATATACCATTTCAAAAAATAACACATTCCAAAGGAAAAAGGTACTCCCTCTGTCCCATTAAAGATGACCCACTTTCCTTTTTAGTTTGTCCTAATCAAGATGACTCATTACTAAAATTAGAAATACTTTTATCTTTACTTTATTCCGGCTCTCCTACTTTCCTCTCTCCACTTAACACACAAAATAAAATTACATAAATTCTCGTGCCGCCCAAGGAATGGGTCATCTTCCTTGGGACGGAGGGAGTATATAGAAAGGTAAATCAATTAAAAAAATAGTACAAAATGCATTAAAAATATAAAGTATAATACCTTCTCACGTACCTTCTCCCTTGGAGAATGATTTATCATGAAAAGAAGACAAATATGATAGTTATAAGATTTTACATCTCCATTGATGGAGAGGTAAAGTAATACCTTCTCAAATACCTCTCCTCTTGGAAAATGATTTTTCATGTAAAAAAAATAAAAAAAATAAATATGATAGTTATATAAATTTACCTCTATATTTACTTCTCCTCTTGGAGATGCTCTAAGTACTTCCCCCCTATCACTAGGGGTGGGAATACGGGTATCCGTGGATACCCGACCCGAAAAAACCGGGTACCCAAACCCGAAATCCATCTAAATGTCTATCCAAAACCCGACCCGATATATTTCCAGGTACTCCAATACCCACCCCGGGTATCCATACCCGACGTATCGGGTAACCAAATACCCGACTCTTTACATTTGTTAATAACTAATAAAAAAAATCAAAATTTATATATTAATATAAATAGAGAAATATTTAAATTGACTAATATCTTTAATGTTGCATTTATTTTGTAGTATAAAACTATAAAAAGAGGTCACTTTTATTTGAAAGTATATTATTATATATTTATATTTATGGGGATTGGTTATGCAATATGTAACTAAAATAATAAAAGTTACACATTTAATTAAACTGTAGAAGCAACCAATAATATAATTCAAAAGTCAAAATAATAAACTAAAATATAAAAACCACACGAGTTGGTCATGCAATACGTAAAACTTGAGAATTTGGAGAAGCTGTGAGCTAGAGTAAGAGAGATTGACTTATTTATATAAGTTTAGAGAAAAATAACCTAGTAAGTTGTAATTATTAAATAAATTAGTCTAGCTCTTGAAGCTTAAAATGGCTAAACATACTTTAAAAAATGCTTTAAATAATAAATTGGATATTCGGGTAATATCCGATACCCATTCGGGTTATCCGATACCCGATTTATTTTAAATTTCAATACCCAATCCCGTATCCAATCCCATAAAATTGGATAGTGAATATCCAATACCCGGCGGATATCAGGTCGGATACGGGTAAACCCAATACCCAATATCCTTATTTCCACCCCTACCTATCACTACTCCTATTGGCCCGCTGTTCCGGGTCGAAGTAGAATAATGAAATACCGCATAGGAAAAAGAAGAGCTCAAATATTTTATGAACCGTCTTCATTTTTATCTCCCCATCGAGAAATATGGAGGTAGTGTGCTCTCGCGTATCATTCTTCCATGAGAGGAGCTATACGAGAATTGTGAGTGGAGTTGTGCCGAGGTTTGTTTGCTCTACTTGTGTAGCTGTGGTGCAGCACAACCATCGGAATACTTCCAGAGACAACTCTGCCACTACATCTTCGACTACTAGAACCAGAACAAGAACAGGTCATTTCATTTCGCAGCCTCGCTTCAATTTGAAATATTACTTTCAAGTCTTCAAGAATTATGTTATTGCCGCTTTCTTTGTCAGATTTAATCTCATCCTGTTTTTATGTTGCAGGTCGTCCACACACTTCAACTACTGGAGGTGTGCAATCTATCTCTCTCTCTCTCAAGATAATATTGATTTTTAATTGCGTGCTTCAAGTCATTCTAATGGTGCAGGCAATGCTGGGAAGCTGAATTTGGATATATCACCTCACAGAGCTGGTATGCTTCTACAGTTTTTATTTCAAAGATTGCTATGTTTGAGTCATTGTGGTCCTGAGTTGGATTTTGGTGGTCTTGATACAAGTATGTCATCCATGTGTAGAAATGAATGATTTTGCTTTAGGTTCTCTATGCGCTGTTTAGCTGTGAATGGGGTTTGGCCTTGATTGTGGATTCCCCAGTTACTACTTACTGCACTTTATCACCTTCCTTGATTGATTTTAAACTTGTCAATTGTACTTCTGCCTTCCACTAATCATTTGGAAATTATGCTAACTTGGTGAGAATGTTATAATCAGCCTTGTTTAACTTCCTTAAATAGTGTCTGCTGTGAGATTGATGCGGATTGAGCTTGGTGGTGCATTTGCTGACCTGTTGAATGAGCAAGGCAAGGGTTCAGGGGATAATGAGATGGGATATGTTGAGAGAACTCTTGGTTTCCGCACCCGTGATCTAGAAGATAGAGATCTTCGGCTGGTTATCCTTCTCACTTGTCACTTACGTTTGTGGTTCAAATTTTCAAATCAAATCAGAACTGGTTGGCAATCTAAAGATTGGGTTTTTAGGTTACAGAAATTGTTGGGGGTACCACCCGTTGGAAAAGATACCTTGATCATTTGATTCTTTCACTTTGTCATGATCAAAACGCCATCAAAAATATGGAACCTCTTCTACTTCAGGTAGGTAGACAGAAAGTTGTTGTTTATTTTTAGATGATGCAATACTACAGTTTTCCTGTGTGCTGTATGCTTACAAATGCTCTTTCAGATTCTTCGAATTGGTTTCTATGAGATCCTAAAGCTTGAAATGCCTCCATATGCAGTTGTTGATGAGGTATGAGGATGCATAAAATCCCTAGTACCTAGAGTTTTCTTGTTTGTGACAGTTATATGCCCAAAAATAACTATAATTAATTAATACTAATCCATAAGCATGGGTATGATAATTTTTGGGTTGCTGCATATAAGAAGTATAATGGGTAGCTGTGTGTGTTCTAAGTCTCAATTAAGTGGCATTTCAAATTTTCTTTTGATCATTTTATTTAGTGAATGGTTGTCCCAAAATCACTTTTCTCATTCCTTTTCCATTTACTTTTTCAGATGAAAGATGATATTCTAAATATACTTTTCCTTTTCTAACTCTATCTAATATAAATTTAAAAAATTCAAGTCATACACGTGATTGTTTTGGTTGCCTGAAACTCCATCTTTCTTATGCATGCTTCTCTTATTTATAGAATGTGAAGCTTGCAAAAGCTGCACTGAGAGTTGGTGCTGGTAATATGGTTAATGCACTATTAAGGAAGCTACTGATGCTTAAGGTCAACTTTCTGCTATTAAAATATATATTAGTGTGTTATTTATGATATTTTACTTACTTTTCTTTCTTTTGAATGTCTACAGGAGAAAAGCTTGCTCCCTGAACCAAAAGTAGACGGTGATGACAGGCAGCGAGCACGTGCTTTGGCCACAATTCATTCTCATCCTGTTGTGAGTTTGTCTTTCAGCTTTAAGGTTTACAGTGTCTTCATCATCATAACTCTTTCTTGAGTTAGCTTTTTCTCCTGCAACGGTGAAGACTACAATATTCTGTCTGTGTTCGACTTTGAGTCTCTTTGAATGGAATAACGAGTCATAATGACATTATACTTGTCAATGCTCAATAAAAAATTTTAAAGAATGCACGTTAAATGTACTGATTGATTCAAGATATGTACGTTTTAAAAAATTCGGGTTCCCATTGATATCAGTCTCTTCTAGGATTCTCCCATAACATGAAACTTGAAACCTTACTTGGACCCAACCTTCCTTTACATGTTCTCTAGTGGATGGTGAGACGATGGATCAATCAACTTGGTCTTGATGAAGCAGTCAAGTTTATGACATGGAATAATTCTGACCCTGGTTTCAGCATCAGGTTTCATATTTACCCCTTTTGAAAACCTTCTCATTTCAAAAGTGTGTCTCTTTCACTCACCATATGATATGATGACGAATTCAGAGCGAACACAGCTAAAGGCTTCACAAGGGCGGATCTCGTTGGAGAACTTGAAAAGTTGGAGGTTGGTACTTAATTTTCTCTCACGGACACATGATGTTCACAGGCTTAAACATGAACTAGTGTTGAAATGCTTATTAGCCTATATCGATAAAAAATAATATAGGCCAATCCATTGTTTACTAAGATAGATTGGAACTTTAAGATATCCTATGGCCCTATCGACAATTAATTGGTTGATTCATATCCTATTGAAAGGGGTGGGATTGGAGAAATCCTAGTGATGAATATGAAAATACTCAATAATATATATTATCAATTTTACTGATTTCTGAAAATTATTATAGTAGTTATTTTGTTGTTGTTGTCTTATCTTTATGGGTCTGAATTCCAAGTATCCCTTGCAAGAGATGGGAATCACATTAGTTTGTCAATGTTCAACTCACTTTTTTCCCCTTTCTCATCAACTTTAGGTTCCATATGAACTTTCTCAGCACTTGGAGGATTTCGTCCGCATCAGAACAGGCATGCAGGTAAGAATGTTATTGTATACAGTCGGAAAATAGATTGTCTGGCTCGTAATCTGTGGTCAAACTGTCAGAATTTCGTGTCAAGTTCTAATTCGTCCACATTTACTTCTTCCAGATCATCATACAAGCTGGATTACTGAAAAAGGGTTTCTGTTCAGTCCAGGATGAGAGTGCAGGTAATATTCAAGTCCTACAACTTCATTTGAAAACCAACAGATTACCAATGATGAACTTCCTCTTCCATATGAATCATCCCGTCTTTGTATACTTTCTCATTTCTTCCTGGCTGAATAAATTCTACGCCATACCAAAATTCGCTTCGTTCCCTTGCAAAATCTTCTTGTCTGCTGCCCATCCACATGGCACACATATTCTCTTGTTAATATAAAGCAACCTGATTGCAATGATCTCATTACTCCTGAGGATATCGTGCACAAGTATGGGACCATGCTATTCAATTATTTCCATATGCATAACCATGAGTTGCTCAACGCAAACTTTTGTCATAACTTGCAGGATTGGTGGTTAGAGTTGTGGATCCAAAACCTGGTGATAGCATTATCGACTGTTGTGCAGCTCCGGGTGGAAAGACTCTTTTCATGGCTTCGTGTCTGAATGGCCAAGGTACAATGCTGCAGAATGTAGCAACTGAGCCCTTGTGACGAACAATTCTTTGAGCAAAACTTACAATGATCATCTTGTTATTCCAAAATTTCATACAGTTCAATCATGGTAAAACTTCTCCGTATAACTTCCGCTAATGGTGCTCACTTGACATTGTTATCAGGTAGCATAAGCGCAGTTGATGTAAACAAAGGCCGATTGAGAATCCTCAAAGAGACTGCCAAGTTGCACGAATGTGATCAAGTTATCACTACCATCCATGCTGATCTTCGTGCACTTGTAAGTGAATTTCTTATTTAAATAAAATTATTTTCTGAGAGAATGTTATATCATTTTTATTTTTGTGTTCAAATTTTCAGGATGCTAATATCCTGAAAGGTGATAAAGTTCTGCTGGATGCTCCTTGTTCTGGATTGGGTGTACTATCTAAGGTATATTATGTTACAGATCAGTTCCTGCAGCGAACGGATCAGCTAATATTTTTTTTTTCGGTAGTTCCTTAACTAATAGAGCTAAGGGTAAGAAGCACATAGAAAAGGACGGAAGTTGAAGAATCTGTATCTTTCGGAAATCAGCAGAGAACAAGAACTAGATCGTCGGGCAAACACCTTCCCAGCCCAGAAATCTGCTACTAAACTCTTAAACTCGAAACCTCATGACCCTTATTTAGATAAAACTAGAAACTTAATTAACTAAAAATAGGACTTAATAAAATATCTACAAATATTTCTATTTCATCTCAGTTGAGTCGTATTGTTTTATTCAACTATGATAACCTTTCTCCCAAAATAAAATTTAGCATGTCCCTCTAGTACTGTTTAGTCACTTATTTGTCTCTCAGTTTCTTTCTTTTCCTAGTTTCATCTCTGCTTATTTTCTCAATGCATTACTTGGCTGTAATTTATTCGTTTTACAGAGAGCAGATTTGCGCTGGAATAGGAAACTGGAAGACATGGAAGAACTTATAAATTTGCAAGACACCCTTCTTGATTCAGCTTCTAAGTAAGTCTAGCAGCTGCTTGCATGCACTTCTTTAATTGGCTATGTTAGCATTGCAAATTAAAATTTGAATCTGGTACGACAACGGATTTCATGGATTTCCAGCAAAATAGATATGCTCGGTCCATTTCTGCAAAGATAAATGGCAGTCCAGTGAACTATTGGCGTAGTACATGCATGCTAAATGTGCAGCCACCTACATTCTCGTCTCTATTTTTCCTCATTGGGAGCACTGGGCATCTGACATTCAGAAATTATCCAAACCAACTTTTTTATTTGTACAAATAATGTCCAAACTTCACTTCCTATGTGATTTCAAGAATTCTATCTTCTTGTACCATTTTATGATAATTTGCTTTGCATCTACAGTTTGGTAAAGCCTGGTGGAGTACTAATATACAGCACCTGTTCAGTCGATCCTGATGAGAACGAAGAAAGAATTGCTGCTTTTCTTCTGAGACATCCGGTAAGTACCTGAAGAAGTTACTTAGCTCTTTACATCGGGAACAGTAGTATGTACCATTCAAGGATATACTTTTACCATGCTAAGCGAAACAGAGAACCAACGTTCTTGTGTTTGCAGGAATTTTCTGTAGATTCGGTAGACAAATACGTGTCCCCCCCGTTTGTCAGTGAAGGTGGATTCTACAGCTCCAGCCCTGTCAAACACTCGCTCGATGGAGCCTTTGCAGCTCGTCTTATAAGATCTACCTGACTTACCAGTGAGTGGAGTTATGCTACGTAGCTGCCGGTTCCTTTTAATAATCAGTTATCAATTTACACACTTTTTGCAATGCAGTTTTACACAATTATTCGAGCACAAGTCATCCCGCAATGTAATTGCTCTTGGAGTAAATTTAAAAGCTCAAGATCTGATGTGTCCTTGCTAAGCAAATTTAGCTTAGAGAAATCGGAAAGGGGTTGGAAGAGAACGCACCAAACTGCCTACTTGCGGAGAAAGGAAGAGCTTAAACGGTAAATCTAAACTCCTTCGGGCATGATTATTCGACATGACAGTGGAAGGCTTTGGAGTGCAGAAGATGGTAAAAATTGGATCTTTGAGCCTTGGCTCAAATATACAGACAGTAATCAATTTTGAATTTAATATTCAGTGTTGGATACACATTTTCCAGCTTGTATTCCATGTCCAGTCAATAAAAGTGTATCATATTTTACAGCATTTGAATTCATATCTTCAAGAAAACAGTATAATCAATCTCAAGGAATCAGAAGCATAAATTGAAATCGAAACTCCCATATATTAAACCAGGAATCTGAAATAAGCTCTCTATCATTGAAGTTGAACAAAAGGTGTAATGATTTGACCTGTTTTTACCTTTTCAAATTTTTCTGATAAACTCTTTTATATAGTATGCATTGGATTACATTAAATTTTAAATTAAGGCAAAATCTGAAATAACGAGGATGGATAGTAAAATTAATAGTACTCTCTCTGTCCCATACTAATAGAGTCATTTTGTCATTTTTGTTCATTCAATAGAGTCATTTCCCTTTTTAGTAAAAGTCGACACATTTTTCCACATCTACTTATTCTCTCTTATTTTTTTTTCTCTTCATCTCTCTACCTTTTTCATTTTTCACTTTATTCTTTCTTTACTTAACTCACCTAACACAATTTTTCTTAATCTTTGTGCTGAAAAGAAACGTCTCCATTACTATGGAACGGAGGGAGTAGTTACTTAGAGTTGATTTCATAAATGGATATTAAACTATGATGGTGGTATAAAATTTGTTACTAAAGTTTAATTTGTTCAAATTAATATTTCCTATGTCCCATAATAAACACCACACTTGTCTAATGACATGAAATTTTAGGAATATTATTGTGTGTTAAGTGGAGGGAGAAAAATAGGTCTATACATGGATGCGGGTTTTAATGAGAAATCGGTAACTAAATTAAAATGGAAAAGGAGAAAAAGTGAGTAAATTATAAGAGAAAAGAGAAAATGTGGGTAAAGTATGATTGAGAAACTTTTCATTTTTGGAAATAAGACTATTTCATGGACACTAAAAAAATTGAGACTGTTTTTCAGGGATGAATGGAGTAGTTATTTTTTATGTTTTCGAATAAAAATATCCTCGGCGAATAGAGTAGTCATTTCCCGCTTTCATTGTGCTGTTAAATTTTCCATCATCGCTCCATCGTCTTCCTCCAAGACATGATGCAACCAGTCCACCGTCTCCGCAAAAGTGCTAATCTCTGCAGCCTTACAAAGCTGCTCAATTTGATTCCATTCAAACTATACTCTTCTTCTACTAATGGCTTTCGAACGAATGAAGGGTGTAGTCTATAGTTGTCAACATCATGGCCATACCTGGATTATGCTCTTCTTCTAATAATTGTTTTTCAAAAATGGTAAAATTTTGATATAGCGTGTTTTAGCATTTGAATTGTAGAAGATCATGCTTTTGCATTGGACAGTCCGATTATCGGATTGTACATGAAAACCACTTGGGAGATTGTTGTATTTCCTCATGCATAAGTTGTGTCCACATTGTTTATCCCCATATATTTTTACATGACTGAAGGTGAAGTTTTGGTTCCCTCAATACAGCATCCTGTGTGTTTTGGGATTCAACTAACTTCTCGTTATTGATAACATGCACCATTTTTTGTCATTGTTTCCAACATAGCAAGATTCAACCTGCATAAACTTTGGCATAAAGATAGCCCAATTAGAAACTGATGAAAGAATAATAGTAATTAATATTCTAAATATGGGAAGTTTTAAATCGTATAGAATTGTGTTCTGTATTGAATTATTGAAAGAATAATGAGGAACAGAGATTCATCTTTTGTATAGATGAATCGATGATTACAAAAGAAAAGAATATACACCAAATATAGTACTCCCTCCATCCCTAGCTAAGCGAGATGCTCTTTTTTGCACTTGTTTGGAACAATAATACTACATTCGTCCACAAAAAAACTAATTTTAAAATTTTGGGTTGTCCATCAAAATTAGATCAATTCTAAATATGGAAAGTTTTAACAAATACCAACCATACACATCATTCTAAATGTGAATTCCACAGTCCAGTAAGCTCTCTTACTTAACCAATTTGCGAATTAAAACTTGTGTTATTATAACTTTGTCTATTTTTTATGGACGGAGAGAGTATACAACTTCGTCTGATTCTAAGTGGAACATTTCTTTTCCGGCACGAAAATTTATGTAGTGTTATTTTGTGAGTTAACCAAAGAATAAAGTAAGAGAAAAAAAATAGAGAGACTGATGTTTCAATTTTAAGAAATGTGTCATTTAAAGTGGGATATCCAGAAACGATATGTGTCACTTAGAATGGGATGGAAGGAGTAGTTAAAGTATAGAGAAAGTAAAGTAAGAGAGAGAAGTGCATTATTCTCTCTTTTACTTTATTTTCCCTCGACATCACCTATTAAATACTTTGTATTATTTTTTCAAAATGAATGAAAAAAAAGAATGCATTGCTTAGCAAGGGACAAGGGAGTATATGAACCAAAGGTAAGTAATAAATATTCTGTCCCAGGGAATGAGATTTACTTCCTTTTCTAACACTCCCATCAAGAGTAGCTTGGTTTTCGATAATTAAATTCCCTAGTAGGGTTGAATTTGGGTCGAATTTGAATAGGGTTGAATTATTTGGATCCATTGTCTTACTTTTGTTGTATGAAAAAAAAAATAATAATAATAATAGGAAGAAAAATGAATGAATTGAGAGAACGTGAGAATGGGAAAATAAAATTAGAAAGTGTAGTTAGAAAACGGTAAAAGGAAAACAAAGATGGCCCCAACTATCAACTTATTAAAAAGTAGAAGTGGGTCGTTTTGGTGGAGATTGGTGATCAACCAGTCGCAATAAACAATAATAAGGGGCTTCTTGGTATGATGGAATAGAATGGTGTAATGGAATGTGATTCCTACTTCCATTCTATTCATTTGTTTGGTGTGATGAAATGAATGGGTGAATGGATAAAAATGCAAAAAAAATCCAAGGAAATTGACATTTCATTCCAACCTCCATTCCATTCCACCCTCATTTCATTCCATCATACCAAGCATGCCCTACGTAATTCACATTTATATTAATCTTTCGTGCATCAAACATAAATTTTCAGACCAATATAGATAGAGGGAATATAGAAACAGAGTAATAATATGTTACATACCTTATGTGAGCATCACTCTCGTTTGATACATGTTTAATATTGTTCATTTCGATTTATATATTTAGTTTGATTTCATTAAAAAATGTTACTCCCACCGTCCAAAAGAAGATGACACACTTGGAAGATGACACAAGATTTTAGGAGATGTTTTCTGTGTTAAGTGGTGAGAGAAAATATAATTTTATAATTGATGTGAGAAGAAACTTTTTCCAAAAGAGAAATGTAACATCTTTCGTGGGACAAACTAAAAAGGAAAGTGTGACATCTACTACTATAGCACGGAGGGAGTATTAAAATTTTGATTTCACATTAGAATCAAACTAAATATATATATCAAAACGAACAATACTAAACATGCGTCAAACGAGAGTGATGCTCACATAAGAAGCTCACATAAGGTATGTAGCATATCATTCCTAGGGATGGGTCGATACGATATATCGTATCGAAAACGTTGTATCGTGTATCGTATCGAAAATATCGATATGAAAAAATTTCATATCGTTATCGTATCGAAAGTTTCGATATATCGAATTTCGATATATCGAACTTTCGATATAAAAAAATTTCATATCGTTATCGTATCGATATTTCGATATATCGTACCGAAATTCGATATATCGTTAAATATCGATATATATCGAAAATTTCGATATATATCGATATATATCGAAAATAAAATATCGATATATATCGAAAATATCGATATATCAAAAAATTTCGATATATATCGTATTTTCGATATATATCGATATATCGCGATATAAGAAAATTCATATCGTTATCGTATCGAAAACTTACGATACGATATCGTATCGTATAGAAAATTACGATATATCGAAAATTCGATAATTTTTCGATATTTTTCAATACGATACGAGCGATATATCATTTTTTCGGTATTTTTCCCCATCCCTAATCATTCCTATGTAGAAACATATTGATAAAATCACAAAGTTAGAAACAATATCTATATTTTCAAGTTTCCTATAATTAAGGTGGACTGAGAGTGCCATCTACCAAAAAAACAAAGTACTCCTCAGATCCCAACCCCATCAACTTCAATATCTGTAGCAATGTAGGGAGATCAAATCCCCATACCATATTCTACTCAATATTTACACAGCTAAATCACACCCCCCAACTTACCTTCTATGCCTACTCGTGCGCTTCCGCCCCTTTGTTCGCTTCCAACAAATCCCGCTGTCTATCAAACCTTCGTTTCTCCTCTTAAGCAAGCCGTTACTCAGAGAAGACGCCTCCAAAGAATCCCCGTATTCTATAATGTTTGTAATAATTGCATGGACGATGACCTCACTTTTGGGAACTAATATGCCCCTCCTCTCCACCACTGCTGTTTGGCCGCAGCATGCCTCTCTCACTGCTCGCTCTTTTAGCTTCTCGATGATAGAATCCTTTTCTTCCTTAAGAGAGTCAGTTGGAATCTGAAGATAACGTGCTATTAAATACCGTGTAATGCAAGTCAACAATATGAGGTTGATTTCTAGGCATTATCTGCGCACAGAAAGTATATTTCCACCAACTCCCTAACCCGACCCTCTGCAACGAATATCATGAACGAGACTCTGTGAAGTTGCATACTTCATGCATGAATTGGCTTATACTATTTATCAAGTGACATCCCCAAATTCTCCTCGTGAAATATCTGGTTACTAAGAATCCATATTTGCAGAATCCCCAAATCTCTCACTGCTATGAGACAGGTCTTACTATAACTTTATCTCGTGTATGTAAAGCATTAACAAATTGATAGCTATCCCAAGAAAAATAAAAATATCTCCATCCGTCCCTGTAAAGTATGAACATTTTGTTCGGCACGGGTTTTAATGTATAATTGGTAAAGTAAGAGAGAGATAAAGGGTAGTGTAAGTAGTGTTAGTGGAGAGTGGGCTCTACATCATTAATAGTGTAGTGTAATGGTATAAGTTTAAAATGATGTGCAGGGGTAATGTGTTAGGGGTAATGTGTTGTTTAACTATTCCAAAATAAGAAAGTTCATTCTTTTCAGGGACATACTAATAAGGAAATAGTTCGAGAGGGAGTAATAAAGGTATTATTTGGGATTACAGAAGGAACAGATGATAATGCTAAAAATTAAAACCCTTGAAGGAAAGTTTATTTTCACCTCAAAATCAACAGGTATTTTGAGATCTGCATGTGTACACTTGCAACCAGTACTGAACTGCAAAGTCAAGAAAACATCCAAATGTTTTGTACTCCTAGCTGTCCTCCTGATAAGCAATGGACAATAGTTTTTGGTCCAGAAAAACAAATATACACGTTAGGTCATACTTCGATAAGCACAAGGCATTCAGACCAATGAGCACTCCGAGAGTTTAGGTATGAAAAATGAGAATTTTTCGTGTTAGGAAAAAGACCTTCCAGAAAGTACTCCACAGTGGAGAAAAGAATATGAGACATTTTACAGCAAATATAACCCCGGCCTCATTCTATGTGGACTTGGATAATTCTAAGACATAGCTACAATAGAAATGAAGTATATATACCTTTTGAGATGAAGAGGTTGATCATATAAAACAGCTGCCTTCATGCTTAGACTTTCAGTGAAGGAAACCTAGTGTCCGATTACAACAGAAAGTAAAGACCCCAAAGTAAACCAGAAATGCAAGTTAATCCGCAAAAGGTCCCAAATGGTTAATCTAACTGGCAACGTATTCCAGATCCATTGATATATATAATTTATTATATAACCAACCACAGCTATCAACGTCTCCAAGTATGTGCTCAAATATTAACACCCAGCAGCTAAACAAAGAACTCAATAACAACTACTACTATCAGGTAACTAAGTACCAGCACTGGAACTGCTTATTGTTCCCACAGAAAAAAGCAAGAAACTTAATGTGACTTGTTTCCTTTTCTAATCAAGAAGCAAATTAGTTAGTGATGAGTTCTCCTGCCTTTCATTTACTAATAGAAACTCAGTATGGGCATGTATAATTTGTCAAATCAGTAAAGTTCATCAATTTACCTCTACTGATTTGATAAAAGGCAATGGTGCTTGCTTCCCATGCACACTGGCTATCCTGAGGGTCCAGTTCACATACTTTTTATCTGAGAAAAAAGTAAACAACTATCAAAAGCAAAATTACATAAAATAGTTGCAAGCATTTTCTGAGTGAACTTTTACATAAAAATAGAAGTATGACATCTGGCATAAACCAGATAAAACTACTTATAAATGGTCTTTTGGCCTGCAGTGTCATAACATGAGATGCTTGGAGTGCTGGGATAATCCATTGGGGATAATCATCAGTTAATGAAAATGTAAGAAGAAAAAAAGTTCCAATTCCACAAGTTGGAGATATACAGGTAGAAGTTTTATGGGGAATTGGGGATATAGAATAAGGTATAAACTTTAGGACCCTATGCAATGAAAAGTGAGATGAAAGTCTTTGAAGAATATTTAGGATTACACATTAGAAACAGTAAGTCAAAATTCAGATGAAGAAAATATTAACAAAAAAGAAGGCAAATTGATGAATCATTTTGAGATAAAACAATACCTAGACTTAAGGCCTGGGTTATAATAATCTGGAAAAGATCAATCCTAATAAATGGAGGGATACGCATATTTAGCATGCCCATAACTCCTGTCATCACCTGAAAAAAGGTAATTTTGGCCATTATCACAACACAGAGTTAAGAAATCATAACATTTATGCAACAAAATTATAGTCATTCCCGCCAAAAAGCTATATCACTGTCAATGTAGATGGTGACGATTGGGTCAAAGAAGAACTGTGAAAGGGTGCAGTTTTATAAGCCGAAACATGGCGCAAGTGAAGAATGGTTTCAGGTGAAAGAAAAAAATGAGATCAAACAACTTGGCTGAGTGCCCAGCCTTATTATTTTCATTTATATTCAGTACCTTCATTTACTTAATTTAATATAACCCAAAGATTCTTAAGATTTTATCTTGGATGAATAAAAATAATAAACAAATGAAGTTTGTGTCATTAAAAGTCACCTCGTCAACACGTCCGTGTATCACCAAACTCGCTTTCTTGTCCTTGGGAGTTTTCTGAAAATTAAAAAGCATATCTTAATCCAAGTGCCAAAATAACAGCCATTTCATCTTTCTTTCTTTCTTTTTAGTTGGGGGATGGGGGGTTGAATTTTTACCCAGATCTCTCACCCTCGCAAATGAGGAGGAACACCACTAAGCTACAAGCCCTAGGATAGAGCAATTTCATCTTGCTTGTGTGTTACATATGAAAGTTTAGAGACACTTCAGATATCACATGCCATTCAGCTGGGATTCAGAATTGTTGACACCCTTTACCTGGAGATTCACAATTACGATCTTCCCACCACCCTTAAGGCATTTTAGGGGCAAATTGCATGCAGGAGTAATTTGCAAACTGCAGAGTGTAATATCAGTTAAAAAGAGTAAAATCAAGATAGCTTCAGGTGAAATGAGTTGCAGATGGTGGCATGACAAGATCCGCAAACCTCACAAGTAACAACTTGCGTTTAAGGTTTAGGGCTTAGGGTGAAGCAATAAGACCATTGTTGACAGCCAGGATTTTAAATGCTGACGAAAAGCTACATTTTTCTAATGCAAGATGAGTCATCCTGAGGATAGTAGAATTTTAAGATAAGAACATCTCGTGCATTTCTGAAGATCTCGATTCTTGTAATTTCATGATATTAAGTTCCGTTTTCAGGCTTCAGCAAAAGACATAGCTCTACCTAAACGGCTAAACCAACTTACTTTTTTAGTACAAACAGGAGTTATATGCCAGTTTGCATTTTAATAACCAAAGCTTCCTTCGGCTATGACCAAGCTTAACTAGTGCCTAGAGGAAAATCATTTTGTATGATAATAGCATTCCCCAGGTTTATAATTTTTGCAAAGGAGCAGATCTATTAAGCCTTTAAAGAACATAAAAAATGCTGAGTTCTCAAAGTGAAAGAGATGGATATCGCTGCACAAGTAGATATAATTTCATTAAATACCTGGTTCCTAAACATAATACAAGATCAGCCATTTTGCAATGTTTTGCTGCAGGATCCATCTCCTTAGGCGGCAGAGCATCCTTTCAGATAAAATGAACATTAGCTCTATGGCTTTGAAATATGATGAGTGAAGCCAGCTTTTCACCAGGTCCAATCCAAAATCACAAAGCAGATAATAGTACCAAAACTTTAGATCATTGTTCACACTTCATAGTGCATGCAATTAAATCTAATGTTCAAAAGGTAATAATTTTATGATCTTTGTAGTTCATCCTATCGAAGAGCTAATAGGAGACTATTTCATCAACTACTACAAATTCATTACTCATAGATCTGCAATGAGATTACAAAATGACGCGTGTGTGCATGATATCGTGGAGTTTAACTTTTTCTCAGACCCAAAGGTAAACAAGGTATGATGAACTCACTGAACCTTTCAAGTTACACCACAGACGAGGAGAATCAAAACATCTATTAATACTTATTGACAAGCTCAAATTTAAGGGTTCCCCAAAGAAAATTATACCTCCCAGTCCAGAACAGTATCCCTCAGTTTTGCACCACAACCTGCTTTGGAGCATCGGCGAGTCGTCTCCTTCAACCCAATAGTCTCAATTTCAAAGTCCCTGACATATCTACAAGGGAATTAACCATTATAAGCAAGCGAGTCCAAGCTCCAAAGATAACATTCTATGTGCAATGGATAAAACGACAAGTACAAATTGAATTAAAAACTTACTATTAATTTTAATTGAAAATCATATTAAAAATACATACTCAGCTCCACATGATGGGCATTGTTCCATGAAGGAGTCTCCATGTAATTCAGAAAGTTTTTCCCTGGGTATTCCAGAACGAAGATGGAGGCCATCAACATTCTAGCATATCAGACAAGTCGCCACAAAATCAGAGTTAAAACCGCCAAATCAAGAACAACAATGTAACTTTAGATGTCAAGCGTAAAATATACTTCATATGATGCATTTCAAGTGGAAATCATATAATTGCAGAAAAACAAAAGTGGAAAAGCTAAAGAAGAAAAATAAATTCAAGACGTCCGTCTGATCCTTCTTTAATACTCCCTCTGTCCCTGAAAATTTGTCACCTATTTCCTTTTTTTTCCGTTCCTAAAAATTTGTCACCTTTCACTTTTACCATTTTTGGTAGTGGACCCCATATTCCACTAACTCATTCCCACTCACATTGTATTTCAAAACTAATACTCCCTCTGTCCCCCAAATTTTGTCACCATTTGACCCCGCACGGGTTTTAAGAAATGTAATAGAAAGTGAGTTGAAAAAGTTAGTGGCATGTGGGTCCTACTTTTATATATTAGTTTTAAAATAAAATGTGAGTGGGAATGAGTTAGTGGAATGTAGGGTCCACTACCAAAAATGGTAAAAGTGAAAAGTGATAAATTTTAGGGACGGACGAAAAAGGAAATAGGTGACAAATTTTCAGGGACGGAGGGAGTATATAAAAGTAGGACTCACATGCCACCAACTTTTTCAACCCACTTTCTATTACATTTCTTAAAACCAGTGCCGGATCAAATGGTGCCAAATTTTAAGGGGCGGAGGGAGTATTAGAAGAGTGTAGAAAATAGATAGAACCGATTACCTCCAATTATGTTCAGTTTAACATTATCATGGAGGCATAAGGCATACCTGGCTAATCAGGAACTTCAGGATACCAGCCTTCTCAAATTCAACTAGTGCCATATGGGTTGTGCTTGGTGTTGCTCGATGGAAAGGTAAAGATGCTTCTGGCAAGGCTTTGCCTTGGCGCTGCGAATCAGTGTGATAATAACTTAGGAAAAATAACAGGGGCAGGGGCGGGGGTCTTCTAAAGTTTCAAGCAATAATAACTTTACAAACATCTGTACCAATAAAAAGAAACCAAACTACAGTGGCTATGAAGGTAGAAATGGTAACCTTAGAAGTTAGCGCACTCATACCTATAATTAAGATAGATAAGTGCTACATGACATATTCTAATATTAAAAAGCATTGGAGTTAAAAAAAGGTTTAAAATGAAGGATTTAGAAAATTGAGAAAATAATTATCTTGGAGAGCCATGTAGGATTGCGAAAGAGTGTGAGCTCTCCAATATGTATTGGAATAGATAATTAATTAACAGAGAGAAAATTAGATACTAAATTATTTTTCCCGTTCCAGAACTGTATGTGAGATTTTCACCTCAGAAACCAAACTAAAGCGGCTAGGCTATGCTATGAATGATAACATGTTGCACTAACAACCATGTGATTCTATGAAAAGAGGCGACGATCAAGATCCACCAACCATAATTTGCTTACTAAAACATAACCATGGTTCTCTTTCTTCCTCAAAGGTTGCATAAAGCTAAAGTCATGAGGTATAAAAGCACAAGGTATTATTGTGACTGATTCAAGATCCACCAACCATAATTTGCTTACTAAATGCTAACTATCGTTCCCTTTCTTCCTCAAGGGATGCATAAAGCTAAAGTCTTTAGCCATGAGGTTTAAAAGCACAAGGTATTATTTTGACTGAAATCACTTTTTCCATGTCAAATGCCAGGTGGTGCTGTATTCAAATTATTGCTCTCCCATGACAAGATCAAGAAATGCATTATCAAGCAACTAAAATGAAAATTTAACTCATGATCAAGAGACACAAATTCAATAAATGTCCATTAAATTATTCCAGTAGAAAAGTCATTATTAATTTTTTTATTAAAGAAATGAATTTTAATTGGACAGCACTATGATCACATTCAAACAAATAGAATGTTTCTAGGATGCAATGTTTGCCTGTTTGGTGGAGCCTATTAAAATCATGTCAAAATGTTCTTAAAGAATGGAATGCTGAGCCACCCAGTACCTGAAGAGTCCAGATGCCCTTGGGGCCACGAAAGTCAGGTATACCACAAGAAGTGGATATCCCTGCCCCAGTGAATACCACCATGTGCTTGCTCTGCATGAACATATAAGGCTCTTCAGTTTAATTGAGACAACCGAACTCGATGAATATATACCATCGCCAGGTCAGACCTTTTGAATCATCCCAGCGAGTCGTTCAACCTGAAGTGAAGACATTAAGTTGCAGTCAAACATTCATCAGACTATTTTTCGAATGATGCTGTAACCTACAAGTACAACCCCTTTTAACACATAAGCTAACAATCACTCCAAAGGGAAAATCTGATGCTAAGATTTATAAGGGTTCAAGAGTAACTTCATCTTGGTTTGCTTGGTTTTGGTACACAATGGATAAAGGTTGTCATTTAATTCAATCACTTCCTCTGCAAACAAATCCATCAGTTTGATCATATCTATACTATGAATCCCCCAATAACCAGCCTTAATTTCGATTGACAAATACCTACAATCACTTCATATGATTTCAAAATTCCAAAAATGGGAAAATCGGGTTCCATTAGATCATTTCTCAAGAGTCGAGGAAAAATAAATGCTTCAACATAACAATGAATAATGCTGTTCACCAGAAAGCATTTTTCACGGAAGAACCAAACAAATTAGTTTAGGGCATCACTAAACCCTCCTATGATAGAATGACAATAATTTGAGAGGAAAGATACCTAAACAGCTAATTGAAGTAATACCAAACAGAGATAGAATGATCATCGAAGCACAACTAAGAAAGAAGAAAGAATTCATCAACAAGCACTGAAAATGCATCACAGTAGGAACAATGTAGCCAAAACACAAAGTAGAACAATGAGACCCCCAAAAAAATCTTTACTTTTTCCTGGAAAACGTGAGATGGGTCGAAAAATTCCGCCATTCCAACGTTGCCCACATCTTCTATGAAGGAAAGCTTCTCGGCATACCCCAGAGACATTTTGGGTTTTTCCCTTTTCTTTTTGGTCTCTGGGAACTTGTTTATTAAATTATTTTTATGGGTATTTGATGTGTGAGAGAGTCGATCGAATTAAAATGGTTGAATTGGATTTTGCGCACAATATATAACGTCTAATAGATTCTTCTCCTATGTAAATATATTCGAATTGGCAGGGCCATATTCTGGATCAAAAGTTCAAGTTCCCCTTTAGACCACTTTGTTATTTATGGACTAATGTTAGCTCAATAGCACCCGTGCTGCACCTACGTAAGGATCACCTAAACCATCTCCTCATGCATCTCCTAAAAACTATAAAAACTAGAGAGTTCATACTTTCTAAAAACATAGTACAGTATTTAATTCGACAACTAAAAATATAAAATTAAATAAATTTAAATTTAAAATAACATAGATACATATATTGATTAGGACAGTTTTGGGTCTTAACTTATAACAGAATAATCAGACTTCAGTCACAATAAATTGAAGAAGAAATTTATTAGCATGTACTTCCGTTGTTCGTCAATTCTAAATTGAGTTTGGTACAAATTTTAAGAAATATAAAGGAAAGTGTGTGACAAAAAATAGTGGAATGTGAGACTTATTTTTATTTTTGCAAAAGGTTGAAACCTAAACCCCAAAGGCCCCCACATCCCAGCCCAACAATATTGTGAAGGGTGTTCAATCAGCATACGCAATGGCCCATTAAGGGGGAGTGTGTAACTCATTGTCCTGCCAGAAGTCTACTTTCAAGGCCTCATACTTGTGCCTGAAAGGTGTTGCAATCACACGGCAGTAGTGGGAATTGATCATTGGTCATTCTTGCAAATATGCCCCTTCAGAACCAATTGCACTGCCCTAGTTTTGTAATAGAATGTGAGAGGAATGAGTTAGTGGAAAGTGGAATGTACTTATCATTTATAGTAAAAGTAAATCGGGACTTCTAATGGCGGATGGACTAAGATGATAAACTGAAACTTCTAACGGCGGAACAAGGGGTAGATTACAATAATGTTGTAATACAGAGTATAATATGTTGTAAATGAAATTATTTGTTATAGTTAATACTCCATTAATGAGGATGCAAGGCTAAAGACCAAATGTCTCCTCCCTCTGTACTAGATAGGTTGTCTCATTTTTTAATTTCGATCGGTCCTATATAATTTGTCACATTTTACTTTTTGTCATTTTTGGTAGTGGACCACATATTCCACTAACTCATTCCTATTCACATTTTATTATAAATTACTATATATAAGTAGGATCTACATTACACTAACTTTTTCAACTCATTTTTCATTATATTTCTTAAACCACGTGCCAGGTCAAAATGAGACAAACTATCTGAGACGGACGGAGTATTTGATATTGAAGATATACTCCCATCGTCTATAGATGACACACTTAGAGAATGACACAAGATTTTAGGAGACGTTGTTTTATGTGTTAAGTGGAGAGAGAAAATAATACTATATTTTTATTAATTTAAAAGAAAAATTTTTATAAAAAAAAAATATATATATAATATTTTTTATAGGATAAACTAAAAAAAAAAAAAAGTATTACATGTGGGACTAAGGAAGTAATACGGGAATGGATCCCGTATTGAGGCTAAATCACAAAATTAAAATACTTTGCTTAATACACAACAATTTAGGAACAAAACGCAGCTTTCTCATCATCCTTTTTCATTCTCTTTTTTTAATATTTTCATCCTTCTCTTTCTTTCTCTTTATCCAATATATCGATTGATTCTTGGTTTTATATTAAAATATTGAAAAACAGTCTTCCCTCCATTCAAAGAAAAAATAGATCATATTTGCCATTTTTAATTGTCCATAAAATATAGACCAAATTTAAAAGGATCACACAATTAAACACTACTAATAATATGGATCTCATATTCCACTAACCCTATTTTTGTCTTACTCTTTTTCCTTCTCTTTTACGTCACCAATTTCACATTAAAATTCGTGTCATTCTTAATGGCTTAATGCGATCTACTTTTTATGGAGGGAATATAAAATGAGTCCATATAAAGTACTCTCCATTATCATTCATGAAATAAAATATTTATAAGTTATTTCAAAACGGAGAACTACAATAAAAGTTAAATTTTTTTAAAAAAATCATTAATTAACCGAAAGAAAAAAAAATTAAAAATAACATATTTTTGAGCTAAATATTTTATTAAAGAATGATAACAGTAATTTATTCATTATTTAAAAATACAAAATAAGAATAAAAATATTAAAGAAAGAGAATGAAAGAGGAGGCTCTGCGTTTTGATCCCAAATTGTTGTCCGCCCATGTGGGTGCCACGGAGGAGGAGAGAGTAGACCTACCCACGGTTTATCGAACCGGCAGTTAAAACCGAAACCGTGAGAATTTCTCGAACTGAAACCGTCGATTTTTAAACCGTGGTTCGGTTCAGGTTCAAAAATTTTCGAACCGAAACCATGCCGGAACCGCGAAAAACCGCTGGAAAACCGTGAAACCAAGCCGGAACTGCAAAAAACCGGCGGTTCGAAACTGTGAAAAACCGCCGAAAAAACCGTCGGTTTGGAACCGAAACCGAAACCGGCGGTGTTGGAACCGGAACCGGAACCGCGAAGCACCCTTGCGGTTCGGTTCCAGTTCAACAATTTCCAAAACCGGAACCGGCGGTTCTGAACCGTAACCGTCGGTTCCTGAACCGTGGGCACCTCTAGGAGAGAGCGCCGTACCCGGCGGTGGCCTATTATGAGGCGTCGGCGCCGCCGCGGCTGTGAAACCATGTTTTTTTATTTTATTTTATTTTTTATTTTCTTAATTTATTTTGTGATGACTAGGCGGAAGTGTTTTTGGGGCTGTGATGACGTGGCATAAGTGTTTTTTGAGATGTGGCGGGGCTGTTCCGCCTTATTGTGGAGACTCTAGCGTAGCATTTTGTGTCGTGATTTAAACTATAGTAGGTGATCCACCACCCCCTACTAAATAAAAGTACACATTTTATCGACCAAATATATCTTACAGGTATATCATTATTGCAATGTGTATCAGATGCAGTAGTATCCAGGGTACGGTTGCCCCTCTCCGATGACCAGTTACCATGGATCCAAACGTATATTTTCCCTAGTCGCCCCCTTCGTTTGTTTCTAATTTTGCTTCGAGGACGAAGCATAGTAGCAATTCCGTCCTCTCCATTTTTTATCTTGGATCCGTCACTAATCAGACGTGTTTAAAAGAAACATGTTTTATATCATTTTGTTACTAACTTTTATGGAACATGCAATAGTTGGAGATATAAATTTTCTAACTACGTAAAGTTAAAATATATTTTATTTTAGGCAAAATACATTCTTAGGTCCTTATACTTTAGTTAAAATGTTTATTAGGTCCTTGTACAATTTTTTCGTTTTAATAGGTCCTTATACTTATGACAATTTTTTTATCGGGTCCTCGTACAATTTTTCGTTTTAGTAGGTCCTTATACTTTTATCATAACTTTCATTAGGTCCTTGTACAATCTTTTATTTAATAGACTTTTTTACATTTATCTTGGATAATAATCTAAATTTAATTAAACTGAATGAACTTTTTAATATTTCATTATTTAACTTAGCATAGTCTATAAAGATAATATCATCTTGTTATCCAATAATCTCAATAAGTTGCAGAGAATAATAAAAAGATTAATTGTGATTATTGAAGATTAAAATCGAAGTTTTTTTTAGAATAACTATCCGAATTTTCAATTGATTATTTATATTTATATTGAAAGATACGTTTTTCTGAATATTTATAATCATAAGATAAGCTAAATAATAAAATTAAAAGGTTCATTAAATTTAATTAAATATAAATTATTATATAAGATAAAAGTAAAAGAATATCTTAAAATAAAAAATTGTATAAGGACCTAATAAAAGTTATAATCAAAGTATAAGGACCTACTAAAACGAAAAAATTATGCGAGGATGTGATGAAATTTATGAGAAAGGTATAAGGACCTATTAAAACGAAAAAATTGTACGAAGACCTAATAAACATTTTGATTAAAGTATAAGGGCCTAAGAATGTATTTTGCCTTTATTTTATTCAAAAGTCTATCTAAAATGCAATATCAAAATCTTGTCACTAAAATAATGATTTAAACCATTAATTCTCGTGTTATCCCTATTTTTATTCGGAGCGGATCAGCTCATTCATATGCTACATCTTTTAATACTACACTAATCAAATAATGACATGTGGATATTTTTTAAATTAATTAAATAAAAGACTAAAAATTTAATTATCATCATACATTTTCTCATACACCAATAGTTTGCTGCCATGTATACAAAGAAAATAAACAGTAGAGAAATAGATGCTCCAGCTCCAAAGTAGGATGCTTAATAGAACAGACCAATGCCGAGACTTCAACATTTGGAATTTGTATCTCTTTCAACCATGTCAAAGTTTGAAACTTTTTCTTTCATTTCTTATTAGTCGTTGAACATCTTACTTTTCGTTTATTATGTAATCCTCCTCTCAGCTGTCAATAAGTGAAGTGAGCAGTAAATTAATATAAAGAAACTACATCTAACAATTGTAAGTTTAAAAAAAATTAGCAAGTCTTACACTAAATAAAGGTTCACTTATCTCCAACTCAGGGAAAGAAATACAATATCCCACTGTCACTTTGATCTGAAAAATACTCATATGAAATATATAACATATTGGCAATATGCCTTTATCATATCAATACTGCATTACTTTCTTTCACCTTTGCTAAAAACCACATAATGTCAAAAGCTCTCCACTATAAATTGGATGAACGAAACAATCAATTAATGAAGATCATTCTTTTAAATAAATTTTAACTTATATCTAAGAAGCTCTCATATGTATCAATTATCATATTCCAATCCAATACAAATTTTATCTAATACTGCCTCATAAAAAGTTACGAATTACATTGAATATTTCGACGGAATTTTCTATCCTTAAATATATTTTTCCTTTCATATGCATCTAACTTAGAGAATTAGAAGGAAGAAAATCACATGATACCAATAGGTTCAAAATAAGTCAAGAAATCAAGTAAAAAAATACATAGTTGTAAACGTAAATTAATCGGAGCTAACCTTACGTGCAGACAAAAAAAAGTTTAAGAAAAAAGAAAAAAAGGATAAAGCTGTGGAGAGTAGAGACAGTATCTTCGGATAACATAGTCCACGCCATTAAATTATGATGTACTTGGAGGATCAAGAGCAGTGTACGTCAAGTTCCAATACTCATCATTAATGAGTGTAGTCGTCCCATCAGATTCCTGTGTAGAAGAAGCATGTTCTAAACCACTCTTTGTTGCTTTTGGTTTCCGTTTTTTCCTAATAGCCTGTTCCAAAGCATTCTTTGGTCTCTTACTTGATTGGTATGTAACCCTTCCTTTAGGTTTCAAGCCTCTAATTTGACTTTCATTGGCATTACCATCAGCTGCAACAGTTACAACATCTCCAACCTTATTTGCCTCAACTGTCACATTATTTGCCTTCCCTACCATTCCATCAATGTCGTTTCCCATTTTCAGAAGACAATCACTAGCATAAGTATAACCATCTTCACTCTCAACTGCTTTTGCTGCCAACTGCATGAATGAGTTACATAACTCTTTATATTGTTGCTTCTTTCTTGATTTTTCATCAACAATAACCCCTTCATCGCAACCTCTTGGTGTACCATTCTTAGCATGTTTGGTCCACCGCTTTAAAATATATTCATCAGGTATGCGATCGATATTCATAAATGTTAAGACTTTTAAACTATGTGAGCATAAAATACCTGAGAATTCAAACTTTCTACAACTGCAAGAAATAGAACCTCCAATAGAATCATATGTGACTGTATGCTCATTAGTTCGATGAAATGGCCTGACCTTATATATTCTTGAACTTCCAAGCTCATTCTCACTCTCGATCTTGCTTTCAAATGCCTTTCTCAACTCTTCGCTAAACAATGCAAACATCTTATGTGTATATAAGGCAGCGGCATGCTTTAATATTTCCAATGGAAATGTCATAACAGGAGAACTTTGAGCATTTTTGAAATCTTCTGTTGATTCCTTCTCACGACGATCATCTATCAACCTTTGAAAATGATGGAACACCTCAACAATATTGTTTTTGTAACTTACATAATGCTTCACAACAGCATTCATGCACTCACTCCGTTGAGTTGTGATGATATCTGCACAAAAAGTATTTCTTCCATAAACCAATGCCCATTTTTCCCTTAGAGAAAACAATCTTGCCAACCACTGATTATCTTTCAAGTCGTATTTCTCTAACATTTTGTTCCATGCATCAAGGAATTCTGACTCTTCTTCATAGTCGTATATACAACGACTAAAATCAGCTGCAAATGTGTTCTTGAAACTCGAAAAAACACTCGAGAGATGAATGGCTGCATTCTGAAAAATATGCCAAACACATAGGCGATGATAAGTTGATGGCCACTTGGAAGCTAAAGCAGCGCTCATTGCTTGATCTTGATCTGTTAAGATGGTTTTTGGTCTCTTTCCCATCATGGCATCTTCAAATGCAGCAAACAACCATTCAAAGGTTTCAATCGTTTCATCATACAATAAAGCTGCACCAAACACATTTGTTTGTTTATGATGATTAACGCCGACGAACAAGGCGATTGGTCTGCCATCTCGATGTTTTCTGTATGTAGTATCAAAGCAAACGACATCACCAAAATGACCAAAAACTTGTATCATCCTACCATCTGTCCAAAATATCAAATCTTCCACGTCCAATTGTATTGCATAGTAAAAGTGTGGATCTTCACTACTCATCCTTTGTAAATATTGTAAAACACCTCCACTATCGCCTTGCTTGATCTCCAAAGTCCTCTTTGTTCTCAAATAATTCTTCAAATCAATATGAGTAAAACCAAGATGTTGAATTCCGCCAACTTCTTTTGCCATTACATCTATAATTTTCTTTGGAGGCAATCCACAACTTTGAGCCACATCAACTTGAGTTTGTTGAACATTAGACATTTGTCTAAAACATCTAAACTGGTAAGACTTTTCCGGATCACACAATTCATGATTGTGCTCTTCAATGAACTTCACAATGCGGAACTTTCCTCCATATCTACAGTTAATTTTCATCATAGCCTTACACCCACACCTAATTTCAGGACGAGGATTTTTAACACCTCGATTGTTTGTTGTTCTAAATCCTTCTCTGCAACAACAAAAACTAGTGTCCAATATATTGCCAGTAACTGGATCTTTATGAGCAGCCATTTTGCGAGTTTCAAAACCGGTTGCCTTAGCATATTTCATGTAAGCGGCATATGCTTCAACTTC
>NC_062969.1:19460601-19548544 GCF_023119035.1 Salvia hispanica
TATCCTATATGCATGGAACTTAATTGAAACAAATTCAAAGCACTCATTCAATAAAAAAATGGATAACAATTATTATAACAAATGGAATCAAGTTCAAATTAAATGAATTACTTACGCTTTTGACTTGAATAAATGAAAACTTGAAGATCTTCTTTATTTGAACTTGAGAATAAAATTGCAGACTCTTGTTCGGCGCTAAGCTTTTACGTTTCTGATTTTTAATGACAATTGAATAAATGAAAGCTCTAGGGTTGATTTTAGGTTTAAGTTTTGCATTTCCTTTTTTAAAGAATACCTACATGGCAGCAAACTATTGGTGTATGAGAAAATGTATGATGATAATTAAATTTTTAGTCTTTTATTTAATTAATTTAAAAAATATCTAAATGTCATTATTTGATTAGTGTAGTATTAAAAGATGTAGCATAATTTTTTCGTTTTAATAGGTCCTTATACCTTTCTCATAAATTTCATCACATCCTCGCATAATTTCAACGACTAATAAGAAATGAAAGAAAAAGTTTCAAACTTTGACATGGTTGAAAGAAATACAAATTCCAAATGTTGAAGTCTCGGCATTGGTCTGTTCTATTAAGCATCCTACTTTGGAGCTGGAGCATCTATTTCTCTACTGTTTATTTTCTTTGTATACATGGCAGCAAACTATTGGTGTATGAGAAAATGTATGATGATAATTAAATTTTTAGTCTTTTATTTAATTAATTAAAAAAATATCCACATGTCATTATTTGATTAGTGTAGTATTAAAAGATGTAGCATATGAATGAGCTGATCCGCTCCGATTTTTATGGGAGGGAAATAGTACAATATTAAACAACAAAGAACTAAAAAAATTTGAAGGAAATACTTGTTTTGAGTAGTAAAAATTTAAGGGAAGGCTGTACAGTATAAAGGAAAGTGATTGTTATTTCCAGAGCTGATTTTCCATATATATGGATTATGGACAAATTTTTACACAGTGATTCGTAAAAATCAATTTTCATGAAAAGTGGTTGTATGTAGACGTATTTCCACACTGATTCGAAAGTCAATCTTCTTCCTCGGTTAGACTTAGGCATATCAAAATGCAGAATTAGATTATGATGGTTGCGTCTTCATAAATCAATTATTAAATGGGGAGCGTATTATTTATTCTGATAGAATAAAAAACATATATACCCTAAAATATTGAAGGATTTATAACCGCGTCGTCCTCCGCTAAACTAATATCTCCGGCGCTTGTCCACCACGTTTCCCCAGCCCAAACAAATCATGCTTTTTGACTTTAATTAGAATCCGAATTTTTCTCTCTTTTTTACTTTTAGTATGGGGAAAGAAAAGAAAACGAGAATGGATTCTTGTGATATTTTCTTGATATAAAACACCGGTATAAAAGCTGCGATACCAACTAACTTTTTTTTCATCATTACCACTTTCACACTTACTCAACCAGACATAATGGAATTCCTTCAGACAGCAAATTCATCCTCCTTCACCACGGGTATGTCTGATTCTCTACTTCTTTCCATTGGTGAGAAACTAGGAGGTGCCGGTGGTCTTGATTTTCTGTTGAACCCAATTTTATTGCGCTTCTTGACGCTTTCTTTGCACTTGATTTTGTTGTTTATTGTCATCATCTCGTGGCTTCGCAAGAAATTTTGGACCAACGGCGATGAAAACCATGGTAGATATTATAGTAATACTCTCCAATACTACAAAACAACCCTTTTTTCCTCTTTAGGCCTTTCATTATTTAATCTCGTTTTATGCCTTTTGAGCCTCTTCTATTGGTATAGAAATAGTTGGAGTGATGAAAAGATTCTAACTTTATCGGAATTGGGCGTCAAAACAGTTTCTTGGCTCTCTTTATATCTTTTCCTGCATATATATTTCTCGAATTTGAAAGAAACCAAGTATCCCCTCGTTCTGAGGCTTTGGTGGGGGCTATTCTTCTGTGTTTCTTGCTATTGCTTAGTGAGTGACGTTTTTTATTTCGAAAAGGCGAAATATTTGTCTACTCTGTTTTGGGCCTCTGATGTTGTTTCAACCCTTATGAGTTTAGTGTTTTGTTTCACTGGATTTTGGGGTGGGAAAATGGCTGGGGAGAGTATCCTTGAAGCACCCCTTTTAAATGGTAGTGCTACACCAGCTAAAGGGGATGAGACTGTGACCCCTTATGACAATGCTGGTTTCTATAGTCTCTTTACTTTCTCGTGGATGAGGCCTCTGATCGCACTAGGGTACGAGAAAACCTTGGATCTTGAGGATGTTCCTCAGCTTTCCGGCTTGGATAATGCTGGAGGGGCATTACCAGTTTTGAATGATATGCTGGAGTCTTATAGTCGAGGAAGTAGCCGAGTCACTACGGCCATGCTAGCCAAGGGATTGCTCTTTACTGCATGGAGAGAAGTTGTGCTATCAGCTGTTTGTGCGCTGATATACACGTTGGCTTCTTATGTTGGTCCGTACCTCATTGATGTGTTTGTCCAATACTTGAATGGAAGTAGGCATTTCGCAAATGAGGGATATATATTGGTTTCTGCGTTCACCATTGCAAAGATGTTTGAGTGCTTTGCACAGAGACATTGGTTTTTTAAGGTTCAACAGGCTAGTTATAGGGCGAGGGCAGCATTAGTTGCCAAAATATATAATAAGGGGTTGACGCTTTCGTGTCAATCAAAGAAAGAGCATACAACGGGGGAAATTATTAATTTCATGGCAGTTGACACTGAGAGGATAGGTGACTTTGGTTGGTATATGCATGATCCGTGGATGGTGGTTCTGCAAGTCGTCTTAGCATTACTAATATTGTATAAAGATCTTGGGCTTGCTTCAATAGCAGCACTTGCTGCTACTATTTTGGTCATGTTAGCAAATATTCCACTTGGAAAATTGCAGGAGAAATTTCAGGACGAGTTGATGAAATCCAAAGATAAAAGGATGAAGGCGACTTCAGAAGTCTTGAGGAACATGAGAATCCTTAAACTTCAGGCATGGGAGTTGAAGTTTCTCTCTAGGATTCAGGATCTTAGGGGAGTAGAAACCCGATGGTTGGGAAGATATCTTTATACGACAGCCTTCACCACATTTGTGTTTTGGGGTGCTCCTACATTTGTGTCTGTGGTAACTTTTGGTGCTTGTATGCTCATGGGAATCCCACTTGAATCGGGAAAAATACTATCAGCATTGGCAACCTTTCGGATTCTTCAAGAGCCAATTTACAATCTGCCTGATACAATAGCCATGATTGTTCAGACCAAAGTTTCGTTGGATCGAATTGCGTCTTTCCTTTCTCTTGACGATCTGCCACCAGATGTAGTACAGAAGATTCCGGTTAGTAGTTCTGATATTACTGTTGAGGTAATAAATGGAAAATTTTCCTGGGATGTATCATCACCTAGTCCCACGCTGAGAGAGATTAATTTTAGAGTTTCACGTGGCATGAAGGTTGCAGTTTGCGGCATGGTTGGCTCTGGCAAGTCAAGCTTACTTTCTAGTATTTTGGGGGAAATACCAAAAATATCTGGGGTTGTTAGTCTATCAGGAACGAAAGCCTATGTTGCTCAGTCAGCTTGGATTCAGAGTGGAAAGATAGAAGAAAATATACTGTTTGGTAAGGAAATGGATAGACAATGGTATAACAGAGTACTCGAAGCATGTTCACTGAATAAAGACCTAGAGATTCTCGCTTTTGGGGATCAAACTGTTATTGGTGAGAGAGGAATCAACATGAGTGGTGGACAGAAGCAGAGGATACAGATTGCGCGAGCTCTTTACCAAGATGCTGACGTTTATTTATTTGATGATCCGTTCAGTGCTGTGGATGCACATACAGGCACTCATCTTTTCAATGTAAGCACAACATGTTCTTCATTTATATTGTTATACTATATGTTTATGAAACCTTTTCTACGATGATAGTTGTTGATCCTCCTTATTATACTCATGCCTCTTGTTTATAGGTCCAACTAACATGATTTATATGTAATGCCAGGAATGCATTATGCGGCTTCTGGATTCCAAAACCGTTATATATGTTACTCATCAAGTGGAGTTTTTGCCTGCTGCTGATCTTATTCTGGTGAGTGATTCATCTCTAAATTGATGCATTTTTCTTACATACTATAATCGAGTGATATATGCCTAGTCTTTAATCATCAGGTTATGAAAGACGGACAAATTAAACAAGCAGGCAGATACAACGACATTCTCTGGTCAGGAAGTGACTTCATGGAACTTGTCGGTGCACACGAGGAGGCTTTATCAGCTCTTGATTCCATTAGTATGGATAAAACAGCGGGAAGTAGCGGTAAAAATGCTAAGCCTGTTTTACAGGAATCTCAAAATCATGAAAATGATGACAATAATGATGAAACAAAGGCTCAGCTTGTTCAAGAAGAAGAAAGGGTGAAAGGAAGTGTAGGGCTGTCAGTTTACTGGAACTATATTACAACAGCCTATGGAGGACTCCTAGCACCGATTGCTTTGCTATCTCAGGTTGCCTTTCAGGTGCTTCAAATTGGAAGCAATTATTGGATGGCTTGGGCAACTCCTGTTTCCAAGGATGAAGCACCTCAAGTTGGAGGCTCTACCCTTATCCTTGTCTATGTTGCATTGTCGATTGGAAGTGCTTTTTGCATTTTGGGGAGGGCTTTATCTGTTGTGACCATTAGCTACAAAACTGCAAACATACTCTTTAACAAGATGCATCTCTGCATATTCCGTGCTCCCATGTCTTTCTTTGATTCCACTCCAAGTGGGCGAATTCTCAATAGAGTATGTGATGATTCTCTTTTATTTTCTTTTCTTTTTCTCATATATGGTTCACTTTCATTAACACCGTGACTAATTCTCATTGAAGTCAAGCTGCTTAAAGAGTAACTTTTGATAAAAGCTATGTTCTTTCGCAGGCATCCACGGACCAAAGTACTGTTGATTTGAACATGGGTATCATTTCGCTCTTTTGTTTTGCTGTGATTCAGCTTCTCGGAATAGTTGCAGTCATGTCACAAGTTGCTTGGCAGGTCTTCATCATTTTCGTTCCAGTAATTGCAATTTGCATATTGTTACAGGTAAACTCTTTTTATACTGTATATTTTAATATACGGGCGCAGTAGTTTGATTTTCCTATACTTTTATGGCAACATGCTTTGTTCCAGGCATTTCCGACTTCAAGTTATGTTGCTTATCATGTGCATATATGATTCAATGATTACTTAATTCAGTACAATCGCATACGATTCAATGGTTAGTTAATTTAATACTTTCCTTTCCAGAGATATTACATAGCTGCTGCCCGAGAACTTGCCCGGCTATGTGGAGTGAGCAAAGCTCCAGTTATACAACACTTTTCGGAGACACTATCAGGATCAATCACCATTAGGAGTTTTGATCAAGAACCCAGATTCCGAGAGATTAGCTTAAGACTAATAGATGGATATTCACGACCTAAGTTTAATACAGCTGGTGCCATGGAGTGGCTATGCCTGCGTCTGGATGTGTTGTCTCTCATGACGTTTACCTGTGCACTGATTTTCCTGATTACTCTTCCTGAAGGAACTATTGATCCAAGTGAGTGGTGTGCAATTATATCGTGTCTTAAACCTTTAACAAGCATAATATTTTGAAACCTTTTTATACAGATAAATAGTTTCTTCTATTCTAAATGTGCAATGCAGGTATTGCTGGTTTAGCGGTGACGTATGGCCTTAATTTAAATATGTATCAATCCTGGGTTGTTTGGAATCTTTGCTTTATGGAGAACAGAATCATATCAGTCGAAAGAATACTTCAGTATACTTCACTTTCAAGTGAACCTCCTCTTGTTATAGAGTCGAACAGGCCAGCGAGTTGCTGGCCTACCCAAGGAGAAGTCAATATCCAAGACCTTCAGGTGATCTTTTCGGTAAATTTGAGTATCGTTGAAGATAATAATACTTTAGTTATTTGTGCTGACCTTGAGATTTTCTTTAAAAAATTCTATTTTAGGTTCGATACGGTCCTCACATGCCATTTGTGCTGCGAGGTCTAACATGTACTTTCTTTGGTGGGAAGAGGACTGGTATAGTAGGAAGGACAGGAAGTGGCAAATCGACTCTTATTCAGACACTCTTTCGAATTGTAGAACCCACAGTGGGGCAGATTGTGATTGATGGTATCAATATCTCAGATATTGGACTGCATGATTTACGATCTAAGTTGAGCATAATCCCACAGGATCCAACAATGTTTGAGGGAACTGTTCGGACTAACCTTGACCCCCTTGAAGAGTATACAGACGAGCAGATATGGGAGGTGCGTTTTAGTTCAAGAAGAACTCAAAATATTCTCCCCTGATGATTAAATGTCTTGTTTTTCTTTTTATTTAGGCTCTTGATAAGTGCCAGCTTGGTGACGAGGTTAGGAAAAAAGCAGAGAAGCTCGATTTTGCAGGTTAATCTCGTCCACTGATCGTTCTTCTTAGTAGCTAGCAGTAGGTTATTCGACTAGTTGATGAGTTTAAATATTGTGTAAGCAGTGACTGAGAATGGAGAGAATTGGAGCGTGGGCCAAAGGCAGCTGGTTTGCCTTGGGCGCGTGCTTCTGAAGAAAAGCAAGGTCCTTGTGCTCGATGAAGCAACAGCATCAGTCGACACAGCAACGGATAATCTGATTCAACAGACCCTGAGGAACCATTTTTGTGACTCGACAGTTATAACGATTGCACATAGGATAACATCCGTACTGGACAGCGACATGGTTGTGCTTCTAGACAACGGTATGGCAGTCGTAATAATATATATTTCGAAATTAGTGGTGTGTGATCGATTTTTGATTTCGAGCTGGGCTGTGTTTGTGTGTGGTGCAGGATTACTTAAGGAATATGATATGCCGGAGAAGTTGTTGGAGGACAAGTCGTCTCTGTTTGCAAAGCTGGTGGCGGAATACAGCATGAGATCAAGTTCTACTAGTGTTGAACATCTTTCAAACGACTAAAACAATATTCTTTAGTAGTAGTATCAATGATGATGAAACCTTTAGATAATTCATAAAAGGATAAATTCAAGCTTTTTGTTTCATTCAAGTCTTCAATGTTGATGACGTAAACACTAATATGAATTTTAACAAAAGGCTTGAATTTATCCTTTCGTTACAATTGGTTCATTGACATGAGTAAAAATTGTCGACGAACAATTGAGTTGCCTTCTGGATACATGCAAAATTGTCGAGATCGGCTTCTTGACATGAGGCAAAGTTGTCAACTAAAAAATGGACTCATCGTCATGAGTCAAATTGTATGGCTTAACGTGTTGGCATGAACGAGTCAAAATTGTCAGAAAAAAAAAAAAAACTAAATGGCTCATTAACAAGAGCATTATGTATCAATCAACAATTGAAAAACTCTTGAATATAAAAATTTAAAAACTCTTGAATATAAGTCCTACCTCATTATTTGAAAAATATAAACATTTAAAACGGCACGAGTTTTAATGCACAATTAATAAAGTAAGAAAGAAAATAAACAAAATGAATAAAGTAAGAAAGAAGAAGAGAAAAGTAGTGTCAGTGGATTGTGGGATTCACGTACAAAAATAAAAACATTCTAAAATTTTTATTTTTAAGAGACGGCCCAAAATAGAAATAGTTTCTATTTTAAAAGACGATCTAAAATGGAAATAAATATAATATACGAACGAGAACAACAAAAAATAAGGGATATAACACTTCTCCAAACTTGGCTTGCAATCTGTAATACACATGGGTGAGTCGGGTGGGTTTCACCGCAATCATCTCAATCTCAACCACTCATATGCTCCTGCATCTAAAACATAAAACAAAACTACATAAAACACTCAGATTGAAATTGATAGAACTACAAAAAAGTTCTCTAGACAATAAAGTCCTAATGTTTGTAGTCCTAGACAATTTTATTAGCACACATAAAACACTCAATTAAAGTCTCGGTTCAATATTATTAAAATTGGTAAAGAGGTCTCACGTTCCATTAACTCTTTCCATTTACATATCATTTAAAACCTATATATATAAGTGAGACTTATATTCCACTATCTGTTTTCCATCCATTTTTCTTAACATTTCTTAATATCCGTGCAAGAAAGAGATGAGACTCTTATTTGCAGATGAAAGGAATATATATTAATGGGTATATAGTCAATGGACAATTTTGCCCACAACTTAGAAAGTACTCCCTCCACCCGCCATTATGAGTCCCATTTATGGGCGACACGGGTTTTAAAAAATATTAAGAAAAATGAGTGAAAAAAAAGTTAATGGAATAGGGGTTCCACTTGTATATATTAGTTTTAAATTAAATGTGAGTAAGATGAGTTAGTGGAAGGTGAGATCTAATTACTATTTATGGTAAAAGTGAACTGGGTTATGAGTTAATTCTCATTTAATCTCCTTTCTAATATTCTTTTATATAGAGTTATGATGGGCCAGATTAGAGATCCATGGAGGTTGGACTTGAGCCAAATCTATTTGACTTTTACTAATTAAACTGAGCCCCAATTTAATTCAAATCCAAACAGAATATTATTATCATCCACTATAGTATAATAATATTGATTGTCCGTCCAATACCAAATTACGAGTAATCTAGGTTTTACCTTTTTAATTTATTATTTCCATTAATTAATTTAAGTATGCTATTTGACTTTAATTAATTAATATCTTTTTCCAAAAGTTGTCTAATTCAAGATCTTTATTTATTATTTTGGAATAAATTCCAACCGGCCGGGTTTCTGAATAATAAAACATTTATTTGAACACTTCTTGAGGATATTATCAAACTGGACTCACCCAGCATAGGGGTGTGCATTCGGATTTTGGTTCGGTTTTTCGCCCAAACCGAACCGAACCCGAAAAACTGAATTTAGGCTAAAATTGAAACCGAACCAAACCGAAAAACCGAAAAACTGAAAACCGAACTTAAAAAACCGAACCAAACCGAAAAAATCAAAATTTCAAAACAAACCGAAAAACCGAAAAAATAGTATATTTTAATATATCTAATTTACTTTATTTTATATATACTAATAGAATATAAATATATATAATATAAAATTAATATAATATATATAATATTTATTATATAAAAATATATTAGAAGAATATATATTATATATATGATATAATATACTAAATTAATAAGATAAAAATATATAATAATATATTTAAAATATAATTCGGTTTTTCGGTTTTTTTTTCCGCCCAAATCGAACCGAACCGAAAAACCAAAATTTTTGTATTTTTAAAACCGAACCGAACCGAAAAACCGAAAAAACCGAACCGAATTTCAAAATTTCGGTTTGGTTCGGTTCGGATATTCGGTTTTTGGTTATTTTGCTCACCCCTAACCCAGCACACGATTTATTGCAATAACAATACTAGCACCTCTAGACATTGATCACCACTACCCAAGATATCACGATTCTTAGATTGCGAAAAATCCGCACCATTTATTAAATCAAAGTAGTGCATAATCAATATCGTATGCTCAATGTTATGTCAACAATGATTAAGAAATAACAATCACCGAGACCTCGTCTTTCAGTAAATAGCAAGAAGACTTATCTCAATTGTTAGATCCTTTAGTGCTATACCACACCAGTGTCGTTTATTTCCTAAGGTAAGGAAACATGCAGACTGACATACAACCTTTCACGATAGGTAGCCAAAGTCTATATAGGTTGTGAAATTCTATTTCTCATCTACAAAGGACCAACTGCGTCACCTTCAGTGAACGTTATTCACGACCAGTCTACTATGCAGAAGAATTAGACTTGTTTTCTTCTTATACATTTAAATATTTGAAAAATATCTTATAAATGTATAAATAAACACCAATGCGATAAAATTACTTCTTCTCCCCTCGGGTTAAAAGTGGATTGTAGAGTTTATTGTATACAAGCAATGCTATCCGTACAACATGCTCGAAATATGCTTTTCAGCATACCAATCCTAAAAATCTCTCACTTATACTTAAAATCATGCTTTTGAGTATACCCACTGCCAAAACTCTCCCACTTATACACTAAGCAGGTCTCCGACCATGATACATCGAACTACCATACTTTTCACCTCATGTGTAAAACATGTTGCCATATAGGCATTTTGTGAAAAAATTTGCTAGGTTGTTCTCTGATGATATCTTGGTAACCACAATGTCTCGCTGCGCACTTAATCCTTAATTAATTTCATACTTCCTCTCAATGTGATTGCTTAGCTTCATCAGCTCGTGTTTCCCTCGAGTTAGACATATGGCTAGAGTAATAATAACAAAATATAATACTCATAGGCATACTTGACAAGACGAGGTTTTATATTAGGGGCGGCGACTCTTGTGTGTGTGCGTGTCAACTGGCTAGGAGGGTACCTAGACCTAGCTGTGTCGTTGGGTCTGTGCCTAAAACCTCTTGTCAACAAAAATATCTCAACCCACTTCTACTGGCTAGTATAGTGGAGTAAGGGTCGATCCCACAGAGATATTTTGGAAGGGTTGGTTTGCTACCACGCTTTATGGAGTTCAGATTAAAACTAGGCGTGAAATGAAATGAAACCTCTATCTAAAGTTGGAAACTTGAACTTGCAAATGAAAACAGAACTCATGCCTAAACTGACCAGTAGGTGAGAATGAGACCTATACCCCTCATGACCAGTAGGTCAGGGTGGGCTCTAAAAGCTGCATGCTAAAAGAAATTAATATGCGTGCGTAAACTAGGGTGTGAGTGTGCATGTTAGAAGCTACTAGATGAAACTTACTAAAAATGGCTAGACAAAAGGTAAAGGGAATCAAAGGACATGTTGGCTGACTGACTACTGGGTTTGCAGAAAAGCTGTAAAAGTGCAAGTATAACAGCAAAAAGCAACAAAAGCAACACAAGTGGTCCCATTCTTTGATTGTGACATTTCTTCTTCACCAAGCTAAACTAACAAGATTCAACAAACTCCATTGATGAATGCTCAAGCTCAAAAATTCGTAAATGCAATATTTAACTTGAAATCGAGAACGAAAGCAAGAAAAACTGAGATTTACGCATACTGGTCAACAGGACAGGGTGACAGAAACAAGCAGAAACGAATTCCATGCATTTTTTAGAAGCTTAACCATATTAAAACTTGTAAACACTTAAGAAAATACTAGATCTAACTAAGCTAGACAAATTCAAGCACTTATAAACAACAGAAATCAACATAAAACTATCAGATCTAACTAACTAGAGAGATTTAAAGCAATAACAAAGCTGAAACTCAAATAAAACCATAAAAACTTAACTTCATTCAAACATTCAAACCAAAAGATGCTTCAAACAGATTAACTACTGAAATCCGAGACAAATGCAAGTAAAACAAGTACTTAAACTAAGAAAGCATTAAAAGAAAGCATGCAAATGGCTGATGGCTTCTTCTGAAACTGGAACTGGACTATGGCGGCTGGAATGAATCAGGCATGATGACTCCCCGCCGGCTGGTGGCCGGAATCTTCATGGCAGGCTGCTGGATTTAGAGAGTGGAACTTAGAGCTAATGGAGCTATTCTCCCACAAAGTGTTCTCAAAGTGATGATAAAAGTGATAAGTCAAAAGTCATTCCTCCTTATGTTCAGCTCCTATTTATAGGGTGGCTTGCCCTAATTTCTAGGGCTGCCTCTTCATGCGAAATGATAATTTTGCCCCTCTTTAGTAGGTGATTGTTCCAAGCAAGTCCTTCCTTCTCGTATCCAGTTCCGTAGCATCCATCCTGCCAGTTTGCACCTTTTCTGCTCATATTGACCAGTTGCACACTCTTTTGCTGCTTTTTCACGCCAATTCCTTCTGATCCTTTCCTCCTAATTTAGTACCTCAACCTGCACACTTTAGCAACTATTTTGCAGATATTATCCAATAAAGCACGTTATACTGACCAATAACCAAGGCTTAGAACGAGACTCATCAATACTCGGAATTACGGTTAAAGCTATTAGGAAGTAACTGAGATGAATAACTACCTTAGTAGTTTCCAATGAATCCACACTTGTAATTTTCATGATAGAGTCTATGATTTGATCACACTCCTTCATGTCTCAGTATTCAACTCCTAAAGTGAACACATAGTCAGAGGATGACTCGATCACCGATCATTTGAGTCGGAGTAACCTAAAACACATTACATGGATGTCTAGTAAACTTAACCATACCGTTTAGTCTTCTTCATGTACTATAGTATATTATTTACCCAATCCAATGTCCTTAGCCATGGTTAAAATGATATCAAGCTTCTATGCTAACGACAAAGCTAATATCTAACTTAATACACATCATAGCATACATGAGACTTCCAATTACAGAACTTGTTCATTCCTCTTGATCTCATTAAGTGTTGTACAACACTTGACTAGAGACAAGATAATTCCATCTAGAGAAGTAAAATCTTTTCTTGAAATTTTCAATACTAAAGTGTCTAAGTATTGTGTAGATGTAAGATTCTTTAAGAAAACTTAACATTCTTTTTCTAGCAATCTAAAAACTTAGATGCTTAGAATATAACTAGTTTATCTTAAAACCATCATCCTTAAACTGGGTAGATGACCAGTTTCCTACGCTAGATAACCCTCTAAGTTATTTATCGACTTTGATAGATGTCATCATCGTAGAGTACCAAGAATACCATATATAGTGCACTTTCAACGTTCTTATACTTGTAGCTTTGTTAAGGGCACGAGTCAAATTCAAAAGATTTGACAACGTGGATGAAACGCATGTTCTATGATTTAGATGCTTTCCTAAGACCATAAATGATCTACATAAGAGCATCCACAATGGCGGCTAGCGCACCGGATAGCCAATTCGCGTCGCTAGCCGGTTGGCTAGCCGAACCATTGGAACCGGCCAGCGGCATTTCGGCGAAAAAATAGGCGAGCGCACGCCGATTTCCAGGCGCTGGCCGCCATTGTGGCGTGCCGATCGGCGAGCGATCGGCCAGCGCAATTTTTTTTATTTTTTATTTTTGAAAATTTTTTGAAACACTATATATACGCGATTTTAGTTTCATTTTCATTTGCACCACTTGTTTTAACGAGTTTTCTCTCTCTCTAAATTTCGTACAAGAGCAACATCGAGCGATGAGTAACGCGGGTGGTAGCGGTGGTGGTAGTGGTGGGGATGCTGAGGAGTACGAACGGCGGACGAACGAGGCTATGGAGGCCTACATGAACCGCGAGATAGAGCGATACATGCAAAGGGTCGAACAGCCGGCGGTACCTCGCCCTCGACCCGTTGTCCACCGCCGAGCAGTGATTGATCGGGATCACGTAGATGCACATCAGCGGCTATATGACGACTACTTTGCTCCGGAGCCGCGGTTTAACGCAAACATGTTCGGGCGGCGTTTTAGAATGTGCAGGGAGTTGTTTATGCATATCATTGACGCTTTGGAGCGTCGATATATGTGTTTCCGCTTCAGGCACGATGCGGCTGGCAGACCCGGCCATACCCCTATTTAAAAGTGCACGGCGGTAATCGAGGCAGTTGGCCTACGGAGGCGCGACAGACATGTTGGATGAGTACCTCCACATCGTGAGACGACTGCTCTAGAATGTCTGAAGTTTTTCTATCAGGGCGTGATTACAATTTTCCGTGATCAGTACCTTCGAAGCCCTGCTCCCAAGATTGTCGAGGATCGATGCGGATGCACGGGGAGCGGCATGGGTTCCACGGGATGTTAAGCGACATAGATTGTATGCATTGGGAGTGGAAGAAGCTGTCCAACCTGCTGGAAGGGGGCCTACACGACCGACTACAAGGGAAAGAATCCCACGATAATCCTCGAGGCCGTAGCTGATTACTGACTGTGGATCGGCATGCGTATTTTGGGGTAGCCGGGTCGAACAACGACCTCAACGTCCTCAATTCGTCGCTCCTCTTCAACGAGCAGTGTCGGGGCATCGGTCCGGCCATCTCATTTGCGGCCAACGGCAACTGGCATGATATGGGCTACCACTTGGCGGATTACCAAGCCATCAGAAACGAATTCATTACATCTAATACACTCCAATTCTAACACAAATTACACAATCTGAAGATGTAAACAAGAGCAAGAAAAATGAACAGTAGCTAGTACCATCACTTCATATGGCAATACCTTTAGATTTGCCAGTGAAATATCTGAAAAGAAAGTTTTCAGCTCCTCAGTCACGCCACTGAATGGGTAAAACCAGCTTTTTACTTGCGCATCAGCCGTATAAAGGAGAACCTATGATGATATCAAGATCCATAAAATATAAGTTTGCAGAATTTCTGAGATATGATTATTGGAAAGTAAGAAGAATAGTTTGCATTGTTTTGATGATGAAAATAGAGAAAGATTAGATGATAAGACACTCTTTCTTAAGTTTCCTATCCTAATTAGGCTGGTTGTAGTAGGTAGTATGAGTATCGATGCAATCTGATTACATTCTGATTCTATTTTTTCTTTATATAACAGTAATAGTTAAAGACAAGAATACAATACACTAAGGGGCCGTTTGGTAGCTATGTTACGACTAGATAAGGGAGTAATCTGAGTTTATTTGTGCGTTTGGTAGTTATGTTACCTATCTAAATAGTCCGTGTCTAGTATCCGGCCCACACAAAGCCCACATGTTTCAACCATATATGTAAACCACAATTTTGCTGTGTTACATATCAAGATGCCTAGTTAATTTTAGTAAAATACAATTTTTACCCATCAATTTTTCTAACCTTAAAAAAAATATAAACGTGCCTCCATATTTTTCCTCTTCTCAAAATCTCTATTGTCTCTCTTTTTCATTCTCTCAATCTTCCAATCTGACAACGAAATTCGACGATTCCGTTCATGTATCTTTTCCGGCGACTTATCAAAAGGTTAAATTTTTTGCAATTATTCTTCAAGATTTATCTGAGCAGGAGTAAAAATCTAAACTTTGGAATTGGGGAGAAGTAGATCGATGCCAACATAGAGAGAGACGGACTTCCGACGCGTGCGGCGAAGCAACGGGACCGCACTGTGACGAAGACGACGGCCAGAGGCGATGGGTTCTGAGCGAGATGGTAGGCGGCGCGAACCGAGGTGTTACGGCGATGTGTTCCAGCAGCGGCGCAGATTCGCCGGAAAAAAGAGGGATATTGGGAGAGAGAGAGAGAGCGATTCAGAGAGAGGGAGACGGGAGAGATTGAGGAAGATGGTGATTTTATTATATTGGAAATTTGGAGAAGTATAGTAGAGAGAGTTGAGGAAGATGGTGACTGTAGAGAGAGAGAGAGTATTAGGAATTTGTAGAAGAGAGATGCGTAGCAATTAACAGGAGAGAGAGAGAGTTGTAGAAGAGAGATGATTTTATTATATTGGAAATTTGGAGAAGTATATTGAGAATTTGCTTATATTGAGGAGAGAGAGAGCAATTATTGTTCAAGGGTACTTTAATTATTAACTTAAATTAGTGAGGTTAATTTTGACCATCATAATTTTATTCTTAGTTGTAACTTATTGTACTAAACACTTAAATAGAATAATTCATAATTATCTTAAGCTATCAAACATCCAATTAAGATAAATAAACTAATTGAAACTATGATAACTATCACAAATTATATATGTCTAGTCGAAACATGACATAGCTACTAAACGAGGCCTAATTCTCTAAAATCTAGTTGTTATCTAAAAATAGCTTGACTTAAAGTAGTCTATTAAGCCAGAAAGGACTAAAAAGTTTATTTACCTTGTATCCATCCTTCCCATCTTTGCTACCTAGCTCAACTTGTAATGTTCCTTTCAAGCCCACAATTCGCCATATCACCTGAGCCAAATTGTGGAGAGTGTTTAACCCTCAAACTATTAATATCACACAGAGAACTTCTAATGACACAGAGGGTCTGTAATTTATACCTTTGGAGATCTAGATGAAACTACAATCACAAAAACTCCAGAACTACCATTCTCCAGTTGACTACATGGACAATGGAATAATAAACATAAGCAATGTGCAAATGCTAAAAATTTCAAATACGACAAAACTAAAAAAAAAAGTTAGATGAATGCAGTGCACAGCATTAAAATCTTACATCGTTGAAGAGACATGATCTGGACCAGGCAGAGTTGAATCAACATGAGATGTTACGGCTGAAACTGAAGTTACCTCACATCCAACAAGCTTTTGATTTGCAAGAGATTATCGTAGCCAAAAAGCAGATAAACTGGTGTCAATAGAACACGTAGTACAACATAGCAGCTATTGATAGTCAAAGGTGTGGAGCAACTTTTTTTATGATATTATAATTTTAGTGCATGTGATATATGCTACAAGAGTATATGTTTTTTACATGAAACATAGGCTTGTTAAGCTCCAGTGGATTGGGCAACCCGGAAGTGCTTTCTCATCAGCAGATATACTTACATTTTTGTGCAGTTAGTTTCTTATTTTTCTTTCAGCCAGAAAGACTGAACATTAGAATACTTATATCGAATTCATAACTTCAGATATAAAGTGTATAAATAAAGCAAAGATAAAATATTATCAAGTTTAAAAAGAAAAGAAGGATTAACTTAGCCCATGTTAACTCACCATTCGTAAGCTAGAAATGAAATGGACACCCATATCTAGAATGAAGCCTCCCTGCCAAAACAGGAAACATTCTTAGTCCAAAGAAATGAGAGTTTGATTCAAGTGGTCTAGTTCACATGGTAATACAAAAGAGAGGAAAATATGACTGCAAATACAGTTTTGACTTTACAAGAAGGATGCGACTGAAGTATTGCACCCAAATATAGATAAAAGAAGATTGATTTATATGCAGAGGCTACCTATCATTTCAGCAAGTTTTCCATAAAGTAGTTAAATTGGTTGGCTAATGGCTATGCAGTTAAAAGTGTAAAACTTACGTTAAACCCACGTCTCCAAGAACTTGAATAGTATGGATTTGAGTTGGTCATTGATCCTTCAATAACGACATGGATATTAATAATGTCTCCAATTTCAGCCATCAGTTTTTTGCCCTGTAAAAGCATGCAGTCGTTTCATACACCATCTGGATAATGACAGTCAAAAAGCGAGTAGGCATAAGTGTGAGGTATCTCCACAAAGGCAGGTTCAAACTGATAGTTTTCAGCAACTGCCCAGATCGGGGCTGGGTTGATAGAGGCATAGCTCGATATTGCTCTTTCAAGCTCAGTAACAGCTTCATTAGCAAAGCAATAATTAGATAAATCAAAATTACTCTGCAATGGTAATACTGTTTGTAATATCATATACCACTGTCAACACGAAGGCATAGATTGAAAATGCCATAACCAATGTGCAAATTTGTGAGCTGCAGTTGCAGCCTTAAGGTTTTGAGTAATTAATAAAGGGAGAAAAATAGACAGTCAAACAAAGCAATTATCATGAATTACAGATCATTCACGTTCAAATGGTCAATTTAAGGTGCATGTTTCGATTCTTTATAACATAAGAACTGGAACATATAACGACTTTTCCCAGTCTATGCTTTTTTTTTGTCAAGGATAAGATATTGGAATCCTATTAGCACATAAGTCGACTGAAACAATCCAGTAAAACCACATGTGGCTACATCACAATCAAAAGCATGGATCCTGTAAAACTGAAGAAAAAGGATCACACTTACAAGCTGCAGCAGGTTTCTCTTCAGAACAGAAATTGCATGGAAGCACACCAGACATGCAAGAAAAGATACCGTCAGTAATTCCGTACGAGCAATTAGACATATATCTAGATCCGGTGACCAATAAAATCACTGTAGAAACTTATGGACAAGTCTTAAGATGGACTTGTACGCATTTAACAGCCATCACCTTGAAGGACATGTTTTCCAGCCTTTAGCAACCTCAGTGACATATCCACCTGAACAGAATATTTCTCTTGTTAAAAGCACATTAAAGTCAGGATCTAAAATCTGTTGCATAAATATTATAAACTGAACTTGATATGAAACTTTTGTATTGAAAGTGTTTACATAAAGAGAGGAAACAATCGTTAATTGGTTCATTGTTCATCCACCACTTTTACAAGACTGATAGACACAATAAAGGAGTATCTTGGTATGTTAGACAAGCTCATCAACCATTAGATATGTAGTAACGTAACACCTCAAGTATCAAGTTAAAGAAGCAAGCCAAAGGGAGGACTCACAGCAATTTAGAAAAAAATTAATTGCTTGTTCAATACTACTATCACTACGGAACATTATATACAGCCTAATAATGGTACTGGGCATGACAATGGCCTTAAACTTTATCATGTAATCTCCATTACAACTATTAACTATACATTATAACTTGAACCTATTCGGTGTAACTACTAATGAAACAAAAAGAATTCACCCTAGGCGCAAGCTTAGTAGATGATGCATATGTTACTTCCCCAAAAACCATGCCACTAGCTTCAAATGTCATCTGCCGACTCTTTTCACGGAACTAACCGAAGAAGAACTTCCTGAGTGCTAGCAACAAAGCAGAATTTAGTAGTATATATTTCAAGAGTCATATCATCCAGATATATCTAATCAGCAGAATTCCCATTCACAGACTTAAGAGTATGATCTAGTTGTGTTGCACACACATGCGCAAAAACACACAGAGAGAGAGAGAGAGAGAGAGAGAGAATAATTGCCTGAATCTGGCCGGCAAGCACGACGGCGACACCAATTATGGAAGCATCTTGAATGATTTCATCAAGTCCAGAGTCTCCCCACTTACACTCCACGTCAGGAAAAAACTTTTTAGCAATCTCCACAGCACTTGCAGCTGACTCCTAAACAAATGAATTGACAAGTTACACTTTTATTTGATTGAGAATTTTGTAATCATAAAAATCAAATAAGGAAGCAGAAACAATTTATAATCTCTGCTCATCAAAACGGAAAATGCAGAGCAGTTGATATTTTTGCCTGAGTGCGACTCCAAATGGGTCCAAGAGCAAACAAGTTGGAGATTTCAGCTAAACGGGGAATATAAGTAGTTCGAACGAAGATGCCAGCTGCCCAGCTCCAAGAATGGCTATACGTGGTGGATGCTGCAGCTGCGACGCCATTGATACTGATACTGATGCTGATGGAGTGGTGAGCAGCATGGGATACTGCTTTGGGTCTACACTATTCTACTTTGAAATCTAATTAAATTACACTTTCAAATAAAAACGTGAGCAGCCATGGGACAGTACTTTCCCAATTGCGTGGTGAGAAATTCTCTGAATTTGGATCCAAATCAAGAAAAAACTATCAGAATTTGTTCAGCCTATCTAACATTTATAAATTCATTTTTTATCCAGAATCGAATATTCCTAATCTGTGTTATTTGGATCCAAATCAAGAAAAAACTATCAGAATTTGTTCAGCCTATCTAACATTTATAAATTCATTTTTTATCCAGAATCGAATATTCCTAATCTGTGTTATTTGGATCCAAATCAAGAAAAAACTATCAGAATTTGTTCAGCCTATCTAACATTTATAAATTCATTTTTTATCCAGAATCGAATATCCCTAATCTGTGTTATTTTTTATTTGAAAAAACTGTTAGTATATTATTACTTTGGAAATTTTGTTTCAAGATGAGCACATCTCACAGCAAGTACCGATTGTGATCCTATAAAGAAGGAGGGAAATGTCTTAATGCAATTGCTCATTAAAATTATTAAGCTAATCAATATGAATGAGTGGAAGCGGAGGCGGCGAGTGAGGGGTAGAATTTCGATTGTATATTTGGAGTTGAGAATTTCGATTGAGTTTTGGAATGGAGCACAGAACTCTCGGTTTTGAGTGGAGCAGATTTTCATTTGAATTTTGAGAACATAGATCAAAACGCGAGGGGTAGTTTGGTCAATTTATAATAATTAGGCGAGAAATAATAACAATAAAGAAGAGAGAAAATATGAATAAATTAAAAATCCTTGTTATGAAAAATTCGCACGCCATGAACTCATATTCTTGAAGGTCAGCGAATTTAATCCTTAATTTCAAAAGGTAAGTTAATTGAGACTCATATTCCGAAATCTCTCAGTTAGGATAGTATTAGTGGATAGTGTAACCTCATTATTGATAACATAATAATACCAAGAAAGGAAATTATATTTGGACATTTCTAATTGTTTGATATTAGAGCATCCACAATGGCGGCGAGCGGACCGGTTAGCCGATTCCCGGCGCTGGCCGGTCCGCTCGCTGAACCAATGCGACCGGCTAGCGCCAAATCGGCGAGTGCACGCCGGTTTCCGAGTGATGGCCCATGCGCTCGCCGATCGATTGGCCGCCATTGCAGGCGGGCGATCGACGAGCGATTGGCCAGCACTTTTTTTTTTTATTTTAAATTTTCGAAACACTATATATATACGCTATTTTCACGTCATTTTCATTCGCACCACTTGTTTTAACGAGTTTTCTCTCTCTCTCTTTAATTTCTGTACAAGAGCATCAACGCGAAATGAGTAACGCGGGTGGTAGTAGTGGTGGTAGTGGTGGGGATGCTGAGGAGTACGAACGACAAATGAACGAAGCATTGGAGGCCTATACGTACGGTGAGATGAACCGGCTGATACAAAGGGCCTTGCAGCCGGCGGTACCTCGACCCGTTGTCCACCGCCGAGCAGTGATTGATCGGGATCACATAGCTGCACATCAGCGCTATATGACGACTACTTTTCAGAGCAGCCCGCGGTTTGGGGCCAACCTGTTCATGCGGCGTTTTAGGATGCGCAAGGAGTTGTTTATGCGTATCGGTGACGCTTTGGAGCGTCAATATATGTGCTTCCGCTTCAGGCACGATGCGGCTGGCAGACACGGCCACACCCCTATTCAAAAGTGCACTACGGCAATCAGGCAGTTGGTCTACGGAGGCGCGGCAGACATGTGGGACGAGTACCTCCACATCGGTGAGACGACTGCCCTGAAGTGTCTGAAGTATTTCTGTGAGGGCGTCGTTAAAATATTCAAGGACTAGTATCTTCGAAGCCCTACCCCGACGGACTGTCAAGATCTGATGCAGATACACGAGGAGAAGCATGAGTTGCCGGGGATGTTAGGCAGCATAGATTGTATGCATTGGGAGTGGAAGAACCGTCCCGCTGCCTGGAAGGGGTTCTACACCACCGGCTACAAGGGGAAGAATCCCACGATGATCCTCGAGGCCGTAGCCGATTATCGGCTATGGATTTGGCATGCGTATTTTGGGGTAGCCGGGTCGAACAACCTCAACGTCCTCAACTCGTCACCCCTTTTCAACGAGCAGTGCCGGGGCGTCGGTCCGACCATTAGTTTTTTCGCCAACGGCAACCGGCATGATATGGGCTACTACTCGGCGGATGGGATATACCCTAGGTGGCCCGTCTTTGTGAAGACGATCGATGCGCAAATGGGGACAGGAAGGCCTACTTCGCGCGGAACAACGGAGTCGGCGCGCAAGGACGTGGAGCACGCATTTGGTGTGCTCCAGTGCTCGATGGGCGGCAATTAAGGGTCCAACGCGTTTGTGGCATGTCGATTGCATTGCTTCTATAATGTACGCCTGTATTATCATGTACAACATAATAGTCGAAGATGAAGGTGTACAACTGACTAGTTGGGCCAATGACGATGAAGCCGGTCCAAGCCACGGCGTGGCCACCCCCAACGTACGAAGGGGGTACCTCACGATGAAATCGGCCGCCTCCAGTGCACATGCCGACATGTGCCAAGTGGATGCTCATATTCAACTACAAAATGATTTAATTGAAGAGTTGTGGGCGCGGAGGACTGCACAGCGATAGTTTTTTTTGTTTTATGTATTTTTTTTATTATGTATTTTTTTTTAATTAATGTACTTTTTTTATTTTAATGAAATTAATGAATTTTCCCGTATATGTGTCGTAAATTTAATTCCGTATTTTGTGTTTAATTCCGTATATTTAGTTGTTTTTTAATTTTGATTGTTGTGGATAGCCTATTGCTTGTCCAATTACTTGTTCTGATGATGTGGCAGGAAGAATTTTAGTGCTGATGATGTGACATGAGGAGTTTGTGGTTAGCCTATGGCTAGCCTAAACCCATTGTGGATGCTTTAAGCTTCCAAATCACGTGTTTTTTGCCCTTCATTATATAACCATTAAGATGTTCCATGCAGATGATCTCCACAAAACTTCTACTAAAGAGTCTTGACAATTATAATACATACATCCTAATTTGTATAAGCTACAATAGACAATATGATACAAATCGTCTTAGGCTAATGACATGCGAGAATATCATTCTGTCTGAGTATAACCCTTAGCCATTATTCTAGCCTTTTAAGATTCATGTTTACACTTGCAGATCCACTAGCTTCCACTGGATGAAATAGTCTATGAGTAGTAGCGCAAATCTTGCAAACATTTTTGTCTATTTAAGATTGTTATTCAGAATCTATCATCTTATGAAGAATGCTTATCTGATGAGTCAATGCGTTCTTGTAGTTACAGGGATTAGGTTCAAGTTGATCTAAGATTGAGACTAAAGACTCTCTTAGGCGCATGAACTTATTATGTTCGTAAAGAACGTTCCCACTACGACATGACTCTTACAATCTTAAGTACAAACATTGATTTACTTAGTGTATTTATTCTCATTATCTTGAGAATTATTATGTTGCTAAGATTGCAGTACTTCTCAAATCTTCATCAAAATCTAGTACTATTTTGTTTAAACAAATACCTTTAGTTCTAAATAATTTAGAACTCATACCATTTTTATCAATGGGATAACTTTAAAATATGGAGTATTCCGCATTGCAAGTTCGCTGGAAACCTTTCCTTGGATTCCAACGTAAAGAGGCACACCAGACGTAGCTCGAGCTACGAGCCACGATGAGGATGAGCTTCGCATTCAACCCCTTCAGACACTCCCTATTTTCTTCTCTCTCACTCAATGCTCATCATCTTCATTTAATCTCTGTCTGCTTATTCCTGATTTGATTCATTATGATCATACACATGGCTGCAGCCGCCGCCGCGTCTGAAACCATTTCGTTCAATCAATCCGCTTTCATCACTCCCTCCTTCATCATCCGTCCGCGTTCATTATTCCACAAATTATCCGCAGAGAAGCTTGCCTGCTGCTCCTGCTCTAGCTCTAATGAAAGGAGCCCCCTTCCTTTGATTTCTGTTCAAATTAGCTCTCCTGCGAATACCAACACCCCAGCATCGAATCCGAGGGCAATCGATTTTGATGAGCTTTTGGTGAGGAGAGGGTTGGCTGCGGCCGCAATTACTGCGGTTGTAGTATTAGGTTGTCGGAGAGCGTTGGCTGCGGAGGGTGTTGTTGTGGCTTTGGGATATGGAGTTTGGGAACGTAGTTTGTCGTCGATAAGGAGTTCATGGCCTAAGGTTTTACAGATTTTGATGGTTTTCAAGTAGCAGGGATTGATTCTGGCGGCGCTGTTGGGCCTCTCAGCATTTTTCTCCATGGCTGAGACCTCCATTACTACACTTTGGCCATGGAAGGTAATAAGGTTTTACAATTGGATATTTCTAATTAGGATAGAAATGTATCTGAGCTATAGGAATGTACCTATGCAATTGGCTAGTGCTAAATGTATGGAAAATTGGAAATGGAAATATATTTTCTGTAGAAAGCTAGCTGATTATTGAGTCTATTATGATTATGGTTAAGCTAGAGTGAAGATGGTTTCTTTGTCCCACTCAAAATTTTAACTGCCCTTAGTCGCCATATTTTGGTTTCCTTAGTTCCTTGGCACAAGAGGTTTATACTCCCTCCGTCCCACAATAGGAGTCCTATTTGGTTTGGGCACTGAGTTTTAAGAAATGTAAATAAAATTGGGTTGAATAAGTCCACGGGATGTGGATCCTACTTATATATATTAGTTTTATAATAAAATGTGAGTTGAATAAGTTGGTGAAATGTGGGCCTACATACCATTTATGGTAAAAGTGAAATAGGACTCTTATTGTGGGACGCAGGGATTATTTTCATTCAAACATACTTAAATTATCATACTTATTGCAACGTCTCAAGGATTGGTCTAATTTAAAGTTGTCTTCCTGATGAGCTTTGTTGTTATTATAGATATTTATTGTTATTTATACTAATTGCAGGTACGGGAATTGGCTGAGAAAGAGTCGGAGAATGGTGTATTCAAAATGCTACGGAATGATGTTACTCGATTCCTGACGACAATCCTCATTGGCACCACGTACTACTCTTCTTGTTAAATTGACTTGCAGCTGTTTTCTTCTTTTTTATTCGAACTTGTTTTCTTATTGTAGATGTTTTATGTGGTAGAGTGGTCAATATTGGTGCTACAGCACTAGTAACTGAGGCTGCAACTGCAATATTTGGTGAAGCTGGTGTCAGTGCAGCTACTGGGGTGATGACGGTATGTTTGTTTTCTTTTTAACTTATGCAGTAGCAATTACTCAATTTTGTATAGGAACTGGGTTTCTCTGCTTTCAGAGACATTTCAATTTTTCTCTTTGCGTGATGATGTATACTTCTGGAAGATGCAATTTTATTTTATATTGGATGTTAGGGCAATATGGACTATGGATTTAATAATTCATACTTATATGTGTGAACCATATGTCCATATATACCCTTTTCTGAGCGCTAAATTTTATTCTAATGCTTTGTTATAGTTTTTTACGAAATCCTGGTTATCTTTTGTTCTGCATAGAATGAGGTGAAAAGATTGTTATAAGTCGGAGGAATCACGACATTTAGTATCTATATATTGAAATAATTGGCTAATCAGTTATTAAAGCCTGGTGATGATGTTCAAGTTCCTTCCAGCGACTTGCATCTTTTTGTTTTATTATTGAAATCAATGAAATGTCACAAATTCGATTATCGTTCTTCCAGAAGTCTTCTGCAAGAAAACTAGGACAATTTTTTGTGCCATTTAATCCATTTATTTGTCTAATGATCAAAGCTTTTACTGCAGCTCCTTTATACCTGTTGTTTTTATACAAAATGTGTGATACCCGTAATTTGCTAATCTTTTCAGGTTGCTATCCTCCTCCTCACAGAAATTACTCCAAAAAGCATTGCTGTTCACAATGCCACTGAGGTAGCTAGGATTGTGGTGAGTTTTAACCTGTTGAGGCTGCAAGTATGATGTTTCTAACTTGCTATATGGTCAACCTTATGGAATAACATAAATAAAATAGTCCAAGGGCAAGATGCACCTTTTTCACTTTTGATGTTCATGTTCTACTCTTTATGCTGCCATTAGGTAAGGCCAGTGGCATGGCTGTCCCTCGTATTGTATCCAGTGGGAAGAGTTGTGACGTATCTCTCAATGGGAATGCTAAAATTGCTAGGCTTAAAAGGAAAAAGGTCTGTTTTCTTTACCTAGTATATTTGCATTACATTTTCTGAACATCTTTACATGTGTGGGCTAACTCTAAGATGTTTGATAATATCATCGATCCCATCTGTTGAACTCATGAGAAAATTATGTGGTGCGAAGATGTAAATACTAGTAGTCTAGTAGTTATTCTAGAATATGATCAGCACTCGTATATTAACAATTACTTTATTTGAGACGTAGGAGTACTTTGAGTACTTCATTACAATTAAATGCCTTCTCTCAATTCTATGAAGCATATTTACCATGTTCTTTAGTATGTCATCTCGGTTTTGTATGCATCATTACTTTTCATGCTGAGTTTTCTGTGCATTTCTGTGTCTACTTTGTGCAATGGAGTTAACTTTGACATGTTTTGTTGTGATCTCTTAGCGAACCATATGTAACTGAAGATGAACTAAAATTGATGCTACGTGGAGCAGAATTAAGTGGCGCAATTGAGGAAGAAGAACAGGTAAATTGAGGTCACTAGCATATGTGCTACTTTCTAGGTTGGTGTAACTTGCATGTTCTACATTATTTTCTTCTCTCATTATTTAAGAACATGGAAGATTCAACTAAAAGGTTTTAACCATGTAAATTGCTACAACCTGTCTTATCATTATCTTATTTGCATGACAATTCTTTCTCTGATCACAGATGGATGTGCATACTTTTCCATGTAATTCATAATGTGGAAGAATGTGATTTTTTTATCTTATTGAATATGATTGGACTTTCACAGGATATGATTGAAAATGTGTTGGAAATAAAAGATACCCATGTGAGGGAGGTGATGACGCCTCTCGTTGATGTTGTTGCCATCGATGCTGGTGCGACACTTGTAGATTTCCACAAGCAATGGGTAGATCATCACTATTCTAGGTGTGAGTCCCTTTTTCTGTCAGTTAGATATGCTGTAGTTGGTCTATAAGTATGCACAATTTGCTTGTAGGGTGCCTGTCTTTGAGGAGCGAATTGACAACATTGCTGGTATTGCCTATGCAATGGATCTCCTTGATTGCATACAGAAGGTAAAATAAGTTTTTATTTATCCATATTTCCTTAGTTTTGTTCTTTCATATTTCTAATTGTATAGAAAACTCTTATTCTGTTCGGGTTCGAAGGGGGAACTGCTAGAAACTTCTAAAGTCGGAGTTATGGCCCACAAACCTGCATACTTTGTTCCTGGTAAATTACACTACTTATAATTGATATTAGCTCCTCAAAATATGACGTTTGATTTCCTCCCCGAATAGATGTAAGGAGGAATGCTTTAGGCGATTATATGGTGGAAAATAAATATCCCGATGCTCCTTTGGTCTTCTTGTCGCTCCATTCTTACATGTGGTGATCTTCAAAGCTGTATTTTTTTTTGTGAGATAGCAGATATAAGATGATATGGTGTTGTTATATCCTGCCATATGAACTATTGGATTAATGCTTAATATTTGATTTAATCTCAACATTTATTGCTAAAGGATGAGACATTGAAGCACTTTGTTAGCTGTGATAGTGCTTTTCAATTCATGTTTATTTAATCCCTTTGGGCTTCTTGTCACTCAATATCCTGCCACGTATATGAACTATTGGATTAATGCTTAAAGATTTGATTTAATCTGTACATTTATTTCTAAAGGATGAGACATTGAAGCTCTTTGTTGGCTGTGATTGTGCTTTTCAAATTATGTTTATTTAATCCCTTCTGTATAAGTACATATATATGAACGCATTATATGTTGCAGATTCAATGTCTGTGTGGAATCTTCTTAGAGAGTTCCGCATCAGGAAGGTGCACATGGCTGTTGTTCTAAATGAATATGGTGGAACTGTTGGTGTGAGTATTTCTTCCTTTCTCAGGTTTTAAAAGCCTAATCCTTTTAATAAATTGTGGCATTGATGTATGCCCTAAATAAGTTTGGGCTTCTGCCTTTTTTTATTTCTTGCCGTAACAGATAGTGACCCATGAAGACGTAGTTGAAGAAATTGTTGGTGAGATTTTTGATGAAAATGACTCAAAGGTAATTCTGTTTGATAACAATGGGAGTTGAAGGATTTCTGGTGACTCTTATTTCTTCTTGACTGTTTTCCATTTCCCTTTATGAATAGTCTTCTTGATAAAAAGTTTTGTCATGGTCTAGAAATATTGTAATTTGATTGTTGATCAAAATGTGAATTCCTTGCACACGGTGGTTAAACTGATGACTGAGAACAATTATAGATGGAGCCATTCAAATGTATTGTTATTGCTCATCCAGGACTATATTCGCTTGCATTTTAAGATCTCATTCCATTATATAAGTTACATTCTAACTAGCATTAGTTTCCCTTAAAAAATTTTATTTGTGTTATTTGCTATGACAGGAGGAAATCCAGAAAAAGACTGGCTATGTTGTCATGCGTGCTGAAGGCATATATGATGTGGATGCCAATACATCAATAGATCAGCTCTCTGAAGATCTTAACATTAAAATGCCAGAGGTACTCTAAATTTGCTCATGTTTTCTTTAATTTCACAGTGCTTTCTGATTTAATGATAATCACAGCACGCTAATATTATCTCGAAACTTTAATTATGATGCATACTCTTATTCCTGTTAGTATTTATGTTATGAAAACTTGAGGTTCAAATGTGACCGCCATGGGATTGGTCCAATTGGAGGTAATTTAGAAATCTTCTTTTTGAAGGTTTATGAGTTATGACTAATAGCAGCTTGCATACAATTAACATACATGTTTGAAGAATGGTTAGTAGTAGCAGTTTGCATATAATAATTAGTTATTAAATGTTCGAGAGACATTGTTAGCACATCTTCTTTCTAAGATGGGAAACAGTTGAGTAATACTTGGATATTTGCAAATCCAGAACTCTGTAAAGTTGCAATTCAGTGTCATTCTTGTTGACATTGTTTCCCTCTGGTGCAGGGTCATCAATATGAAACAGTTTCAGGTTTTGTCTGTGAGGCATTCGGATATATCCCGAGAACAGGTGAGATGATAAAAGTAGTCCTTGAGAGAGAAAATCAAGAGGACCATGTTAACTATGATGAGCCTGAATCCGACCGGCAAGAAGAAAATGAGAAAACTCAAATATTTAAGCTTGAGGTTTGTTTAATTTTTCTCTTTGACTTACCATTCTTCAGTCCTTTTCCATTTACTCCCCATTTTATATTATACTAGTAAGCTGTAAAAGTTAGACCAGGGGAATGGTGTCCAACTTATAAAAGTAATATGCCCAACCTACATGTTTTCAAGTAGCATACTTGTTGTGATCTATGAAGAGGCTAGGTGTACCTATCTAATTCACCCTTTTAAGGAAATTAGTGTTAACAAATGTAACTCTCTGCATTGTGCATTATCTGAAAGCATAAATATTACTGAAACTGGAAGCTACCCTAGAAATCAACTTTTCTTAATGACTCGAGAATATATTTATTTAATTCTTGAATTAGTGTGGCGTTTCGTTAATTACTAGTGAAAGATCATATGGTTGGTGCAGATACTAGCAGGTAATGCTAGAAAAGTAAGTGCTGTTCGTTTTGAACGAATAAACAGTGAAGAGGTGTCAGTAGAGAACAGAGGGGTAACTCGTTTAATACCCAAATTTTGGAGGAGAAGATCTACTATGAGTGATGATGAATCAGATAGGAAAGGTGAACATGAGGTCCCAGGTCATGATATGTCAAATGATTGTGTAGTGACGGTACAGGGTTACAATGCTAATCAAGTAAGTAAAAAGTAGTAGTTGTCTTCATGGAAAAAAAACGGGAGATAACAGGCCATTAGTTGCAGTCCTTATTCTTTCCACCAACAGGGACAAGTGGAGAGAAGTTTTGAATTATTATTAGTCCAGTTTTAGTGTATGGTTTTAATCACAGCTCAACTATTAAAAGCCAAGGAAGTGCTTGAATATGGATTGTCACATTTGGATTCCAGAAGAATGAAGGGTTCCATGTTTGTGGGAGTTATGTTGGATAAACGGATAGCTCCTATACCAGAGAAACAGACGGCCCTTTACCTCTTGAGTAGCTATATGGTCATGAGTTATATTCAGGGATTTTCCGTGGTTGTATATCCAAGAAATGCAATAATTTTTCCCTCTCCTAAATGTCATTAGTGCAGCTGATGTAGGTTCGATACAGGTTCATGGTTTGGTAATTCTGCGAGAATCTTTGTTTAAATTATTTGGGAAATTGAAGGTGAAAAGTTTGTTCGCAGTCTCTCAATCTCTCAACCATGAAATTGAAGGTGAAAAGTTTGTTCCCAGTCTCTCAATCTCTCAACCATTCGTGACTGATGTGGGATAAATAGGAACGGCCCAAGGCCTAGATGTGTCGTAATTATTTTTTCTGAACGAATTGGCGGAATGTAGTGGTTACAGCGTGTCTGCCTTGTAACCCTGGTTTTGAATATGGAGAGAACTTTCATTCGTAAATGACTACTCAAGGTTTACTTGAAGATTGATTGTATAGTGAAGGGCTTCCTGTGCTATGTGATGATATTTTAATAACATGTAATGTGAAGTACTGAGAGCATCTCAAAGGTAAATGGATAGGTAAAGTTGGAGAACTACTATATTTACTTTACTTTATTAAATTAATTTTTTCTATCCACTTTTCTTAATATTTATCAAAACACGTGCCGGAAAAAAATGAGATTCTTAATGACGGACGGAGATAGTATATAAAATTTCATATATGGAGCAACAAAGATCCAATAATTCTGAAGCAAACTTCATGTTGAAACATGTCAATTTTCGGACAAGTAATAAAATCTAAATATTGTCCTTTTTTTTGTATTTTGAAGTTAAGGCCAATTATACAACTTTCATAGAGTTATTTTTATATTTTCTACTAAAGGAAAGCATATTTTTATAAATAACCAAATGTTTGGGTCATAGCTAAAGTATCAAAATGCTACTCTTCCCGTCTCTGAAAATTTGTCACATTTTTTCATTTTCATCCGTCGCACAAAATTTGTCACATTTTACTTTTTTACCATTTTTGGTAGTGGACCCAATATTCCACTAACTCATTTTCATTCACATTTTATTATAAAACTAATATATAAAAGTAGGACCCACATTCCACTATCTTTTTCAACTTACTTTCCATTACATTTCTTAAAATCCGTGTCCGATCAAAATGCGACAAAATTTAGGGAAGGAGGGAATATATTCTTACACATTTGTTGCTTATGATGTGCAAATTGTGCATTTAATATTTTTTCCTTTCATCAAAGAAGGCAAATTTGCTTTCCCAACATTTATTTGTTTTAAAAAAAGTCTTCTAACTCATGCATGAACTTATTTGCCAGTTATGCCTACAAACTTGAAGTAAAGAAAAAGACGAAAGTTCACCACGCAATATTTGGTGAAAAGAGTCAGGAAAATTGCCTGAATTACAAATTTGATTCCCAACAAATACTTAAAATTTTCAGTTACAACTCGAAAAATATAAAAAAGAGAAAAAACTAAAATAAAAAAGAAACTATTTTCAAAATAAAAACTGAATAAAAATTAAAAAAAATTCGGTATAAAAGTTGGATCAATCCTCACAACGTATTTAAATTCAAATATAAACCAAATGAAAAAATTAGAAAATACTTTATTTTGAAAATCATAGGCGATAATAGGAAACAAATTAATGTTTTAAAATATTTGTTAACATATAATCAGAGGTGTTGTCATTTAACGCACCCCTATAATCATATACTCATAGATTAAATGTCTTATAAAAATGTTATATCAAACATTTATTCCCGTATTAACTAATATTATCATAAGTATAATGATAAAATCATATGTTAAAACTATTCTCCATATTATGAACCTTTATTAATGATACTAATAGGTTATAACCCATTTTTAAATATGAAATTTGAATTTCCCAACCAAAAAGAGCATGAAAATCGAATAAACGTGCTCAATAATCACTGACTTATAGAGATTTATTTGACCTATTGATTCCTAATTTCCTATATTTTTCCACTAAAAATTTGTAGTTGCAATCCAACCAATTATGGTATATTCTACACTGTAAAATTAAAAATCGCATATAAGTTGAATGAAACTCTCTAAAGTGTAAAATTAATAATCGCACGTAAATTAATTGAAACTCTCCAAGTGGAAGAGGAATATCCTATTAATGTTCTAATAAAAACACAGGAATTAGGATTTGTTTTGCAAATTTCACCACTTAATTAATTTGTAATCAGTGAATTGTAATTATATTTTTATCTAATTTATATTTTAACACTTTAGATTGAAAAATATCAATGCCAACTCCGAATATGATAATATTCTCGTTCACTCTAATTGTGCATTAACTACGTTGTTATCTCAATACGATGAATGTAGATTCAAAATTTAATAAATATACCTAAAAAAAGGCAAATCAAAGTTTTCTGTTATAAAAAGTCTTCAAAGTCATGCATGAATTTACCTTTTAGTTATGCTATAAAATTTAAAGCAAAGAAAAAGACGAAATTTCACTATACAATATTAGGTGAAAAAGCTAGGAATACAACCCGAAAATTGAATTTGATTCTTAACATATACTTAAAATTTCAGTTACAACTCAAAAAAATACAAAAAAAAAGAGATAAATAAACAAAAAGAAAACTATTTTCAAAATAAAAAAAAGAATAAAATTTAAAATTTTTCATTCAACATAAAAATTGGAACAACGCCCATAACTCATTTAAATTTAAGTATACAGTAAATGAAGAAAGTTAAAAGATACTTTATTTTGAAAAACAAAGGGGTTACTAAGAAACAAATTAATGTTTTATAAATATTTATTAACATAATCATATAATAGAATAAATGCCGTCCAAAAATTTGTAATATCACACATTTGTTCCCATATAATTAACTAATGCTATCAACATAAATATAATGATCAAATCTTATGTTAAAACACTATCTATATTATATAAGCCCGGATGAACCTTAATTAAATGTTATTTATAAGTTATAACCCATTCTAACCATAAAATTTGAATTTCCCGACCCATAAGAGCATGAAACTCGAATAAACGATGGTACAATAACAACGACTTCTAGAGATATATTTGGCTTATTGATTCCTATTTTTCCAACTAAAAATTTGCATTTGTAACCCAACTTACTATGGTATATTAAGATTAATAATCACATGTAAATTAATTGAAACTATCCAAAATGGAAAAGGAATACCATAATATTAAAATAAAAGTAATGGAATTAGGATTTGTTTTCACTCCTTAGTTAATTTGTATTTCGTAAATTTTAATCATAGTATTTTTTTATTTAATTTATATTGTTAATACTTTCAACTGAAATATATCAATGTCAGCTCTGAATATGCTAATATTTTCAAGCACTCCAACTGTGCATTAACTACGTTCCTATCTCAATATGACGAATGCAAATTAAAATTAAATAAATATACAAAAAAAGGCAAATCAAAAGGTGCAAAAATTGAAGAAATACAACCATCCGTTCAAAATAAAATCCAGAGTTGAAAATTCAAAAATTCAACACATAAATAAAATTAAATAATGTAAAAAGGAAAAAAATAAATAAATTAGCAAAAAGGCATACAATTGTGACGAAAAAGCATAAATTTATTGATAAAATATTTTATCTTCAAACTAAACGTTTTATTATAACCACAAAAAGAATCAGTACGGTATTGGTATTATTATTGATACCCTGAAATAACAAAGCATACAGATGGAATCTTATCCGTCAATCAATTTAAAATTAAAGAAAAAGAGGTGGTAGTACCTTGCGCATCGAGTTTTGTAAATTGGCATAATCGAACTACTATAAATAGCCACACACTATCATCACTATATCATAACTCAGAACGCTTCTTCACCTCTTCAGTATTCTCTCTTTCTCTCAAAATTCTTCTGCAATTCGAGTTTAGTGATTGAACTCATTTAATTTTCAATTACTACATTTGATTGTGTTGTTTTGAGTTAGAGCACCAATAATTTACTAGTACCTAATTTGTCCCATTTTTCCGTCCGTCCCTCAAAATTTGTCCATTTTACTTTTATCGTTTTTTGGTAGTGACGTATTCCACTAACTCATTCCTACTAACATTTTATTATAAAACTACTACCTCCGTCCCTGAAAATTTGATACAGCTTACTATTTTAGTCCGTCCCTGAAAATTTGATACACTTCACTTTTACCATTTTTGGTAGTGGACCCCATATTCCACTAACTCATTCATACTCACATTTTATTATAAAACTAATACTTTAAAAGTAGGACCCACATCCCACCAACTTTTTCAACTCACTTTCCATTACATTTCTTAAAACCCGTGTCGGGTCAAAGTGTAGCAAATTTTGGGGTACAGAGGTAGTATTATATAAAAGTAGGACCTACAATCCACTAACTTTTTCAACCCACTTTCCATTATATTTCTTAAAACTCATGTCGGGTCAAAGTGGGATAAATTTTGGGGTACGGAGGTAGTAATTCATTTATTGAGCAAAAATGGACTACGTCGGACTCAAGGTGGCGAGGAAGGATTTCGGAGGCCGCGCCGCTTGCTTCGGCACCGTGGTGGCCTTTTCCGCCGTCACCGGCTTCGACGGCGGCGACGAATCCAAGGAGATGCAGCTGACGGAGCTCTATCCGCTCTTCCTCACGCCGCCGCCGCCGCCCGGTTTTGGCCCCATGAGCAGCGGCGGCGTCGGAGCAGATCTAGAAAATTGATACGAGACCATTCCATATCTCCCATATCTTTTTATTTAATCTAGTATTTTGATTCACCATATCATTCCCATATATATTTATTTTCTTGCTCAATGAGTTAGGTTCGAATTCTAGACTTATAAATAGGTCTCTTGTTATCATTTGGATTCAATCAATCAATTATTGAAATACAAAATCATTTTGTTTAGTGTGCTATACGCCACTCTATTTGTCTCACCGCCGACCCTTGCGAGGGCCCCGAACTTTATCGTTTCATTGTTTAGCACCGCCGACCCTTCTCCAGGCGCCGGTTTTGACTTTTATCCAACGAGAAGTTAGCTTCCCGGACTTGTTACGGAGCACGTCTGTAACAACTGGTGCTTTCATTTCGTGCACAACTTCCATCTTCTTCCTCCTGTAACCTACAAAAAAACAAAAAATACAAAAAAAAACAAAGAGAAACACCTTTTTCATCAAAAAACCCACCGATCAATGCTTCTTATTTTATCCACCACTCATGTCAAGGAATCAAAGAAAATCAGCATGGGGAATTCCACCAACCCCTGAAGTGTGTATTGGTCCCTCGCGACGGAACCCCGGCATCGGACGGAAGGAACACATCAGTCAGCGGCGACTTTCGCCTCGTGATGACGCCTCGCTGGAGCCGTTACCTGTGACAGAACAACAGCCGCTCGACTCCCTAACCCAGGGTTTCGATTGCATCATGGCCCGATTCGACAAGTTGGAATCACGTTGGGAAGAAATCAATCGCCGGCGTCGAAACGTTGTTTATCAGCAATGGCAGCAGGAACAGTACACACCGCGTCGCACATGGCAGCACGATCACTCCTCCTGGCACGAACAGCCTCCCGGCTGGCCGCCACTGCTACGACAACGCTCGCCCCCAACCGGCTGGCCCACACAGCGGCGTCTGCACGCCTACGAGCAGCAGGAGCGGCGCTATGCCTACGGGCAGCAGCAGCAGCAAAATCCCAATACCGAAATCATAATGCTGCTTGACTACCAGCCCCCGTGTCCACCATATACAGACCCGGATTCATATGGGCAGCCACGGAATTTCGATGATGGTTATCATCCACTTCCGCTGCCGGAATATCAGCCCCCACGCCCGCTGCCGGTCTCTGACTGTTCGTTGCACCCGCCTCAACAACCCAAGAAGTTTATTCAATCGTCCCAGCAGCGAGGTCTCACCAATAATCCCGCCCTCAAGGTTCGATCGCTCTCGCCTGTCCAACAAGCCGCCATCGACGATTACAATGAGAAATTACGTGTTTATAGGTTGGAGCAAGCTGCATTGCTTACCCATTTGAACGCGTGGTTTGAGGAGAACACTAGTGACGAAAATCTAGCCGAAGAGAAAACCAATATCACTCCCGTAATAGTATTGGGTGATGATCCTCCCAATGACATTACCGGTGTTCCCAATGATGGCGCTACTCTTGATATTCCAAACAACGAGTCCGTTGAAGAGAACCTCAAGAATGAAAATGAGTTACTGCCAGTGCTCGTCAAGGCATATGATGACAAGATTGGTGATCTTTTTGTTCCAACACATCCGAAAGTGGAGATAAAAGTTGATTTGGAGACTTTACTTGACAAGTATGTTTCTTGCCATGGGGATTTCACTATGATTCTAGTTCACAGTCAATCGAATGGTCATATTAGAGCAACAAATGTTCACTCCAAGTGCTCAAGATCCCATATTTTGTTCACAGCCAAAATTAAATCATGGTTCAGTTTTCGGATACAAAGTCTTATCTATTACCAACATTGACCGTGCGTATTTGATCCAGGAGGAGAACTTTCGACTCTCTTTGTTTCGAAGTTTCCACCTTGAGGACAAGGTGAATTTCAACTGCGAGGGAGTTGATACGAGACCATTCCATATCTCCCATATCTTTTTATTTAATCTAGTATTTTGATTCACCATATCATTCCCATATAAGTTAGGTTCGAATTCTAGACTTATAAATAGGTCTCTTGTTATCATTTGGATTCAATCAATCAATTATTGAAATACAATATCATTTTGTTTAGTGTGCTATACGCCACTCTATTTGTCTCACCGCCGACCCATGCGAGCAGTGGCGGACCTAAAGAGGGTCATGGGGGACCCATGGAAACCCCAACCATTTTACTAATGATTATGTATTATCTATATTAAAAGCTTTTTTAAATAGTTCAATAGCCCAGTTGGCTTTTTACCAGCCCTGGCAAGTGATTGCCCAGATATCAATTCCAATCAGAACCAACCCCCCTATTTAAGGTTTTAGCCTTTTTTACTGATTCTTCCTATTATTTTTATTTTCCCTTATTTTTCTTATTTACTTTTCCTTATGTTTCTTATTTACAATAGATCTTATAAAAATTATACTTTAATATATGCCTTTTAGAATCTTATTCTCGCTATACTAAAAAAATTTCATACATTTTATATTGATTCTCTATTATTTATTTTATGTGTTCTTATTTGTAGTATCACTTTTTTGTTTTACATTTTTATTTAGCTATAATTAGAGTACAATTCAAGTCTTTTCTTACAATAATTTATTTTTTATTTTTTGACAGTTATTTTTTGACGTTGCATCTATCAACAATCACCTTACCCATATCTCTATCTTTTGTAATTGATTCTCTAAATTATCGACACAAAAAATACCCTAGTACTAGGAATACGTTTGGACCCCCCACCTTTAAAATCCTGCGTCCGCCACTGCTTGCGAGGGCGCCGGACTTTATCGTTTCATTGTTTAGCACCGCCGACCCTTCTCCGGGTGCCGGTTTTGACTTTTATCCAACGAGAAGTTAGCTTCCCGGACTTGTTACGGAGCACGTCTGTAACAAAAATCCTCGTGAATCTGGCCGGAATTTCGATCTGAATGTTTCCGGAAACATCGATGCGAAGGGAGGTGGTGGACTTGAACGAGGGAGTACTGAACTACATTCTCAACGGAGAAATCGATTCCACACCAAAAATCCAGAGAAATCGATCTGAATCTAGATTTTACAGCTATGGATTATCAATTGTATGTGGGGTCCAATCGTCTCATGCAATTCCAAGCACCGGCTTCTTCCACCAGTCTGGATATCGGTGGAGCTTCTATGGTAGATTTCCTCTCAGTCTACGCGTTTGTGAGATACTTCAGTGTCGCGCTGCTCGTGAGCCCGTTCCAGATCGCAATGACTCGACGCCGCTGTTCGACGCTGTACATCTGGCGCTCAGATCACATCTCACATCCCTCGCTGATGGAGAATTCGCGTTTGCATCTGTGTGCCTCAGGTAGAAGTTGCATGACATCAAATTGTTTTTAATTTTAAACAAATTAAAAGATGACATACCAATATTTTCAATTTCATCTGATTTTGCTAAATTTGCCTTCATGTTAAAAAACGACGATGTTTTAGTAACTTATTCGGAACTTAGTAACTAAAATGCTATTCTTCCTTTGGTTTTCTAATAATTTTAACCATGATGTTAAGGATATAAATTCAATTAAATTTTCGATTAATTTTTTAATCTTGGTCAAATTAAGTTGAATAATTTAGTCAATATATTTTAAATGAAAATGTTTTAATTTAATTCTTAATTTTAAAAAAAATTAATTTAAATTTTATTTTTAGTGATGATTCAAATAAACGACCTATGGATAAACAAGAAACAGTTTTTATCATGATGCTAAGGCTCAAAACTATTACTAACAATTTTTGACAACGCAGGTGGGATTTGCTGGACTTGATAACGTGGCCGGTATTCCTTATAGAGTACCTCCTCTTCCACAGTCCAAAGCACATCCCTGGTTTGGATCTCTTCCAGAGCGAGTACTACGCAATGCCGGCCCCAGCAAAGGTCGCCATCCTACGCCATCTCTGCGACGACGTCTTTGAATCAAAGGCTTTCAAGGCCGAGGCCCACAAGAGGGCGCTCATGGCGGAGAAGCAGAGCTGGAACTCTCGCTATTTCAGCTTCAAAGGAAAGAAGAATAAGCGGAAGGAGTTTCTGAACGACTTCGTAGCCGATGGGAATGGCGACGAGTGCTATCTGTGTAAAACAGATGGTAACTTGATCTGCTGTGACGGCTGCCCTGCTGCGTTTCATGCTAGATGCGTTGGGGTCGTCACCAGCCAATTGCCCGATGGCGATTGGATTTTCCCTGAGTGCACCATTGAGAGGGATGCGTCTTACCAGCTGAGTAAGTCTATCTGAGGAATGGAGCTGCTCGGGGTTGATGCTTATGCCCGACACTACTACAACTGATGCGGTTACTTGTTCGTGTAAGTTGTCACAACAACAAATTCGTATATACACTCTAACTTTATGTAACTACCTTTCAGTGTTTTTAACATATGGTCCGAACTTACATATAGCTCACACTCTACCGCGATTATTTGCAGGGTGGACTTGTGTGAAGACAACTACTGGTTTTCATTGTACAACAAAGACGATATGTCAGCTGTTGTTGCAGCGCTAGAGGCATCATCCAGTGTGTATGACGTAATAGCAAGTGCAATCCGGAGGAACTGGAACTTAATTCTTGGAGTCAGTTCTGAAGTTCCCGAGGACACGGTAAACCCTAGAGATGAAGGAGCTGGTGCCGGTGCATCAACCAGCTCTTCGGAAGTGGCAAACTACGCCAATCTCTACGGGTTTGCTCGTATGTCATACAAGTTCTCCAAGGGGTTGGCCTCAAAATGGTCAGAAGAAGAGCAAGCGACGAAATCAGCAGGAGAGATAACTGGGAGGCAGATGAGGGTGATCTCCAACAAGTATGCTGCATTTTATTTTTTTTAAATGTACGGCCAAAACGACGTCGTTTGTTCTTTTTGAATTTTCTCCTATTTTGTTATACAATCAAAATGGCGACTCATTGTTCGTGCCTCCTTTTTATATCTTCTATTTTTATATCTTCTAAAGGTGGCCTTGCCTGAACTTTTTCTTTTAAAACGTAAGGCAAAACGACGTCGTTTGTTCTTTTTAATTTTTCTCCTATTTTGTTATATAATCAAAATGATGACACATAATCCGTGCCTTCTAAAGCTAAAATTTCGTCGTCCTTAGCACAATTTTCAGTTTAAAACCTAAAGCTAAAATGTCTCCGTTTGCTCTTTCCATTTATTTTCTTTTTTTTTCCTTTTTATATTATATAAAAGCGGCAATGCTTGAACCTTTTTATTAAACCATAAGGCCAAAACGGCGTCGTTTGTTCTTTTCCATTTATCTATCCATTTGGTGCATATAAGGTCAAAACGGTGTCGTTTGTTCTTTTTATTTTTATTTTTAAAATATATGGCCAAAACAACGTCGTTTGTTCTTTTTGATTTCTCCTATTTTTTTATATAATCAAAATGACGACTCATTGTTCGTGCCTCCTTTTTATATCTTCTAAAGGTGGCCTTGCCTGAACTTTCTTTTTAAACGTAAGGCAAAACGACGTCATTTGTTCTTTTTAATTTTTCTCCTATCTTGTTATATAATCAAAATGATGACACATAATCCGTGCCTTCTAAAGCTAAAATTTTGTCGTCGTTTGCCCAATTTCCAGCCCAATTTCCAGTTTAAAACCTAAAGCTAAAATGTCTCCGCTTGCTTTAGTTGTTGATTTTCAGTTTACTTTTGATGTTATCGACTCCGGATGTTTTCGTTTTAGTAATTTTAGAGTTATGGTTTCATTTTCAGTTGATATGTTCTCTTTTCATGCATGTATTTCTGATCTGTTTTCTGTTTCCGTTTTATGTTGCTTGTCTTAGCTCAAAATGTTTTGTTTCGCGTTGATTTGGTCAGATTTGAGTTTTTGAGTTCAGTTTCTGTTTAGTTGTGAAGGAAAGTATGGGTAAATATGTTTAGGATGTCTAGATCTAGTAGCTAATGTTTTATTTCTGCATGATCTTGGGTTAGTTTCGAGTTTACGTACTCGTACTTTAGATTTTAGGATTAGATTTAAGTTTTCAAGTTGTTATGATGTTTCGTTTTTCGTAACCTTTCAGATCTGTTTTTCACTCTACTTTTCATGTTGATCTTGTGAGGAAGATGAAGTTGTTAGAAAAGTTTTATTTTACAGTACTTTTTGCAGGAGACTGACAGTCGTTCATTTTATGTTGTTTGTCCATTTATGAAAAGTTTAGTTGAGTTGATCAAGTAGTTTTAGTTTTGTCTAGTGAGTAGATCAGTTTGAATTGTTTAATCTCTCAAGTCAAGTGGTTTAACTTAACCCACCCCTAGAAAGTGTGGCCGCAGCCATTCCCATTTCGTGTCTAGCAATCAAATGTTAAACACATCATCTCTGTGGGATCGATCCTTACTTCCCTATATTAGTTAATAGTATTGTGGGTTAAGGTTTTGAAAACACGCTTTCGAGTTCTTCCATTCATCTCACTCAAGTCAGATTGAGTACAGTTTATCAGCCTGAATCTCCACTGGACCCACTCATCTGTGTTCACAGGTAGAAGGTGTACAATTGGCCATCCAGATCAGTTTGACAATCCAACTTGAACAAGCCACAATGATAAACAAAGATGATACGAGTGAAGAAAGCGAAAATGCACAAAAACCGAGTTTTCAGATTTCAATGTAGTTCTCATAAATCTTTCTAATCTGGGTTTATATTATTTTCATCGAATTTTTCGTACATTATAAAATTTGATGTTATTAAAATGGCCAAAGTTAAACCATGTTTTAGGATTCTACTAATTTTCCAATAATTAATGAATTAATGACCCACTCATTAATTTGGTTCAAACCTTGAACATTAATCATAAAATTAATGAATGAAAAAAATAGGACTAGTTGTTGTATTTTATCGCTGGAGGTTTGACTTCAAAAGTTCTGTCGTATTAGTATAAATATATTCCATTCGTCCCATAAAAATATGTATACTTTTTATTTCCGCCCGTCCCATAAGAATATATACATTTTTATTTATAAAAAGTTATCCCCACTTTATTATCTATATACATCAATTTATTTATAACTTATACTACTATAACCACCTTTTTATACAGAAGAAGCAATATAGAAATTAATTTTATACAATATAGAAATTATTGAGTTAAACTAATGTTGATTTGACTGCACCAAATAAAAACTTTGGTAGTCATTGAAATAAAGTATAGACATTATTGCACAAGTAGTCTGAGTTTTGAAGAAAACAGATTTTTTATGTGTAGTTGTTAATACGAAAAAAATTAATTAAGTTGGTTAAGATTAGACTTGGCCCAAGGTTTACAGAATCGGCGGTTAAAACCGAAATCGTAACCGCCAGTTGCGATTCCGAACCGAAACCGTGAGAATTTTCCCCTTTTCAAAACTGTCAATTTTTGAACCGTGGTTCGGTTCATGTTAAAAAATTTTCGAATCGAAACCGTGCCGGAACAACCGGTTCCAAATCGGAACCGCGAAAGACTGCCGGAAAACCATGAAACCAAGCCGGAACCGCAAAAAACCGGCGGTTCGGAACCATGAAAAACCATAAAAAAAACCGCCGGATCGGAACCGCTGGGAGTTTTGGAACCGGAACCGTAACCGCGAAACTCCCTCGCAGTTCGGTTCCGGTTCTGCAATTTCTAAAACCGTAACCGCCGGTTCCGGAACTGTGGGCACCTCTAGTTAAGATAGTTGACTTTGATTTTTGTTTAATGAGGGAGGCAGTATTCATTCAATTAAGCTCTATATAAATAGAGGTGTATTAATTGATGTTTGAGTTCCAAGTCAACCATTAATGGCAGCCTCCTCCTTGTGGAATCATCCTGCCGGCCCCAAAACCAGTAGTTCTCCTATCCTTTCTCTCCATCTAATTAGGAATTAATGTTTTATTTTGTGTTTCAATAGCTAGTGGAATGTCAATTTAATCTTAACTAGTAATACTATTACACATTATGCAGTTCACTTCTGGGCCCCAACCTTCAAATGGGGTTTAACAATAGCAAACGTTGCAGATTTTAGTAAGCCACATGAAAGCATCTCATATCCTCAACAAATAGGTATGCTTTGCGTTTATAATTCTTGTCAATTTAATTAAATACTTAAAACCGAATGATGTCTTTTATAGCTCTTGCTGCTTCTGGACTCATATGGGCTCGTTACAGTACTATAGTTACCCCGGTTAGTAAACCCACCACTCTCCTAAAAAATAAATAAATACATACTTCCTCCATCCCAAAATAAGCGAATCACTTCTTTTGAACAAGAGAACTAAGGAATTGATATTTAAAGAGTTGAAGTAGAGAAAGTAATATATGAAAGAGAGAAAAAGTAGAGAAGTAACGAGAGAATAAAGTAAGGGAAAGCTTTTTTGCTAAATTGTGACTCATTTATAGTAGGACATTTCAAAAAGGAATATGACTCGCTTATTTTGGGACGAAGGGAGTATCACTTTTTTTGTATGTTTAGGTGTATATATTGTTGAAACAAATTATGGTCTATACATAAAATGCACAATGTTTAACATAAAAATTTAATAACTTCACATTTGTTTGGAATTGTTCAACATAAGAATTAAACTAACAGCTTGCAATATTAATACTTGCATCGGATTGGAATTGGAAATAAAACGAGATCTTCCCAAAATGCATGAATATATCTATCTCAATAACTAAATTGATATAATTTGAATTAAGAGATATAGAGAGCGAATTGATATAGTTTGAATTCAGAGATAGAGATAGAGATATATGATTATAGCGCAAATAAAAAGAAAACAATCAAATTAATTTTGTATAAAATGTAGCCATAAGACCGACAAAATTGAGTTGGAGATATGCTCAATTTTATTTATTATCAAATTAACTGAGTATAGTAGCAATGATGATTATTTTTAGTTTACTAGTACAAATTGATCTAAGTAAAACCGAATGTGTACGACATAGTTGAACTAGGTCTACCAATATAAATATTCTCTGTATTCATTGAAGTGTATTAATTGTAGTTGTAAAGCAATTAAAGAAAATACTACTAGTAATTGAAAATGATCAATTTGTTGTCAAAGAAAAATTGGAACTTATTCGGTGTGAGCTTGGGAATGTCAGCCACAGGGATTTGTCAACTTGCCCGCAAGTCTTGGTAAGTACTCTATATGTTAATTTAGGTTTGCGACTTTATAATTAATTATATGATTTCATATTACACATATGTATGTTAATGTTACTTTTATCCTGATCAAATTATAATTATGACTATGCTTAGTTAAGGATTGATCATTTTTATGTGAGAATTCATAATAAATTATGCATGGTGCTCGCTATTTAGGAGATATTATCAGGCTTTTTACAATGTAGTCATTTCCCTAACTCTCATATTATTTATAAAGCTTCTAAAGTTTAGAAAATTTAATAGTATTTTCAGGTAATAACTTTTTGTTAATATTACCTTATATTATAATTTTACTTGTCCCAGTCCGCGAGCGAGTACACAAGGTGTTGTAGCTCTAATTAAATTTTTTTAACTGTAAATGTCAGCTTATAAAAAGTACTAAGTTAATGTATTCTTCAAGTGTTTCAACTAATTTAATAATTTTTTTATATCTATTATCTACGTCTACGTGATCAATATTCTGAAACATGGATATGGAAATTTTCAATTTCAGGCACGACTTCTACTCTGAGAAGAATACAACTAAAGCAGAGGAGTAATGTCACTTGCCAAATAATATAGTTCACCGTTCAAATTACATTAATGAGTGCACCTTTATTTTGCAATTGCATGCATGGATATACACACTTAATACTTACTCTATGTTTCTTCAGTAATAATAAAGGCTATTTTTCTGTTAAATGAAATGTTATTCTATTTAACTTTGCATCTATCAACATACCTCGAATCAGGAAAGTGATCAATCGCTAACTCAATCTTTAATTGCTAATTACAATTAATTTAAAAAAACAATAACATATGTAGAGATTTAGTGGTCTAGAAATTGTCATGTGTAATTGATGCACTATTTTTTAGCACTAAATAAACCTACAAATATACAGAGTATATATAGTATAACTAACGGTCAGTACCGGATATCGAACACGGGGAAGGCAAACACGGACTATCTATTTCCTACTAAAACTCAATTACTATATGGAAGAACGGAAGGTTTTGAAAACTTTTTGAAAACTGAAAACAATTGAAAGCAAATAACAACTAAATGCAATTAAGACACAGAGACAAACGATAGAGATAAGGAAATTTCAGGGATGTGCGTTCACAGTTATGGTTATACAAATTCCAAAACTACAATACCCTAGCACAGTTATTACTTTGGTAGGACGAGTCACCTAGCTTATGCTCATGCGAACGTTGATTACAAAATTAGGGTTGTCAATCCTAATACGTAACTCCATAAAGCTCCTAAAATCCTTGAAAAGTCCTCACTTTCAATTAACAGTGTCATTTTAAGGGAAGCTAACTGTAGCGTCTACTAAGTGGATCTAACTCGCTAGAACTCTCTCACAGTTATGAAGCAAGCTATATTAAATCATACACGATTGTGTCACTCAATCATGAAGCATCAAGATTAACTTAGGGAATAAAAACAAAACGGATATTAAATAGAAAAAAGAATTGTATAACCAAAGTCGTTACTAACACATCCATAGAATCCTATGAGTTTAGCTATACACATAGATTGAAGGGAAGACAAATTGAACATAAAACTAAAGCTAATAAAACCCGTAGGTTAAATCCTTGTCGTTCTTGATGTTCTTGAAATCCTTCTTCAACTCCTTGCGCGATTGAAGTACTCTAGCTTTCGATCTCTGTGAATTATTTTGCAAAAAAGAACTCTATGGTTGATGAAGCTTGAGGTCCTATTTATAGGGGAAAGCCAATCCTTATTGTAGAAGGAAAAGATCTTCAAAATATGATAAATCTTGGAGCAGATCTAGGGCTAATCGGATTCGTCGCCTTTCTTCAGCGGGCCGCCGCATCTTGGACGACGTTCGCCGCGTTGGAGTCCAGAGTCTCTGTTCCTTCGGCGGCGGACCGCTGCACGACTTCCGGCGGTAGCCGGGCGAGACTCTCTTCCAAGTGTAATTTTTCCGAGGCGGGCTGCTGAATTGCTCTGGCCGCCAGGCGCCGTACAACTTTGCGGCGGTCGCCGGTCGCCGTCTGACTCAGATTTCCAGACTTGGCATTTTGACTCCCTTTTTCGGCTCAATTATGCACATTTCTCACAAAACACGTCAAAATACCAAAATAGATAAAATATACAAATAATGGACGTGTAGAGTGTCTTTGACATAAAAAACGGACCAAATAATGGCCTTAAAATAGTACAAAATCCGAGCGTATCAGTAATTTCATTTTATTATTATTTACATTTAAAAAGATTAGAAAACTACCAAAATTATGATTTTTTATCAAAAAGTCAATATAGTGTATTAAAAATGTCAATACGATTTATTGAAAATGTCAATACAATTTAGTATTGACATTTTATATGTATTATATTGACATATTATGATAGGTTTATTGACATAAAACTGTACTTGAAAAATACGAAAGTTAAAAAAAAAAAATTCAAATTTTGACATCGGAACATATGCAAGTGAGATCTCGTTAGAAATCCTTATAAAATTATCTTTAATTTGATATATTTTCTATAAAAAAATAATATAAATTGAGAAAGTTATAATCATTTAAAATTTAGAGATATTTTTTAAAAGTTAGTTAAAACTAACTTATTGTTAATTGACACTAATACCCCTAATTGATATTTTTGTGCTTCTTATTGATATTCGCAAATGAATGATCTTGTGCATTGATTTAATGATCCAATGCATATAATTTAGTTGTAGTTAGCAATTTAAGAATTAATTAGCAATATAACACCCCTGAATCTCGTGTGGTTATTAATAATATTTCTAACTATCTTAATTATTTAGATCTATTTTTACTTCTGTTTTCTAGTATTAACTATATTTGGTTTCAACGATATATGAGGCCCGTCAATCTAATTTCGATCATATTTTTGTTTGAACTATATATATTGTGATGAATAACCCTGTTCACACTTTAATCATCTAATTGATATGTTGTTGGTTATGTTTTCTTTGGATTTTTTTCTACTTCACATGTTACTATTTGATTTTTTAGTATTGATCTCACTAAGAAATTAGGTAGAACATGTTGGAAATTGACATGTTTGATCACATTGTTTGAAAATTTCATATTATGCTCCATAATCGATATATTGTTGATTATGTTTGCATTTGTGATTATTGATGAGTTTAATAATGTATGTTGTGATAACCGTCTCTTTAGTCCAATGTTTATATTGTTAATAATAAGATTGGTTTGGAATATACTAAACTGATAGCACATTATAAGTTCATTCGGTTAATACAAACAATATCATGTGTTGCCCGAGTGAGAGATTGCTAGAATTATTAGACTGCCATATGACTTATTTAATGTGTATAACCATCTTTTAAGTTGATCAATTAAAATAATCTATTAAAGTTTAATTTATGGGCTTAATTGTAGTATTAAATTATTACTATGACCTTAAGTCTGGATACTATACTTAATCTCTATTATGGACTAATTTAATCTATATTTGTTGATGGACGAAATAGAGAATAAATGATCATATATTTTCTATATAAGATAGGATTATGGTGCTGGGGTTTGGTGCCCCTTGCATAGCGGAAGACTTGTACAAAACAAATAAATCAGATGTAGGATCTATTTGACTGATTATGCGATTAATCAATTCACATGTTAAGCAGATAATTGCATGCTAGAACGCAAATAATTCATGCTCAAAGAAAGTAAATCCTAAAACATGAATTCTACGGTTTAGAGTTACCGATTTGATTCTCTAAAGAATCGTCGATTGCTCGCGCCTTCTCCACGTGATGATCTTCAATACTAGACCACGGATCTTCTCTCTGGTTCCCGAACTGTATCTCGATATCAGGGTGGGCTGATCTTATCAAAATACTAGGACTCGAATAAAGAAGATAGAAGAAATCCTTTTGGGAAAAGGAGTAGAAATCGAAATCTCCTTCAGCTGGGGGGCGAAAATTTCGAAAATTTCAAGTATGAAAATTGTATTTTTCTGTCTCCTTTATTCTCCTATTTATATTAAGTTCCTTTTGGGCCCAAACAGGGATCTATGGAAGGTTTTGGATATGGGCTCGCCCAATTAGTTTTTTACTAATTAAATTGAACTCAAAATTTAATACAAGCTTATATTGGAATATTACGAAGCAGCCACTACAGAAGTAATATTGAACTCTCCCCATCCAAATCCGAAATTACAAGTAATCCGGGTTTCCGTTATTTATTACTTATTTCCCGCGCTTAAGATATAAATGTCCATAATTAATTAATGTCTGCTATGGACTTAATTAATTAATATCTTATTAATTCCAAGAGTGGACTTAGCAAGAAACATTTATTTATTATTCATAGAGTAATAAAACTCCAACTGGCCAGTTTTTCGAATAATAAAACCTTGTTCGAGCTCCTCTTGAGGACATTATCAAACGAGACTCACCTCGCGCACGTTTCAACATAATAGCAATCCTAGCACCGCTAGATATTAATCACCACTACCCAATATATCGGGATTATTGGGTTGCGAAAAACCCGCACCATTTGATAAGTCAAAGTAGTGCATAATCAATACCGTATGCTCAATGCTAACATATGTAGATTAAGAAATAGTATTTTATCAAGACCTAGTCTTTCAATAGATAGCATAAAGACACGTCTTGCTGTTAGATCCGTTCAGTGCTATACCACACCAATGTCATCTTATTTCAGTAAGGCTTAGAAATATGCGGACTGACATAGCAACCTTTAACGATAGGTAGCCAAAGCCTATCTAGGTTGTGAAATTCTTCTTTTTCTTTTGCAAAGCATTGCATAGATCTGACCGTGTTACCTTAAAGTGGACGACGCCCACAACCGGTCTACTAAGCAAAAGTCTTAGACTTTGTTTGCTTCTTATACATTTAAATGTTTATAAAACATCTTATAAATGTACAAACAAACACAATGTAATAATAATAGTGATTCTATTCGTGCGGAACTGCTCGAATAATACTGAATCGGGTTCAAAGTGGATTGTAGAGTTTTACGTATACAAGCAAGATTCTATTCGAGCGAAACTTGCTCGAAACATGCTTTTCAGTATACCAAACCTAACATATGGTCCATAGATGTTAGAAGAACGTAATCATATTCCTATATTCAATCTACATATATTTTCTATATAAGATAGAGTTATTGTAACAGCCCGCCCTCCTAGGGTACAATAAATGCGGAGACTGCTACCAAAACAGACTCAAAGAAATGAACAAAGGCTAGGGTTCCATTTAAAGAGTGCTGACCAAAAGATTAGAAAGAACTATCAGAGCATGTAACACAACAACTTAAACTAGAAGCTTGAATAAGAAAAAGGAAGGTATCATAAATTACGATAAAAAAATCTCAAGAGTATGACATAGTCTCCAAGATAAAAATCACAAGATGTCTAAGGCCTCTAAACCGAAAGGAGAGTGCAAAATATTCGAAATAAACATAAGTGTATCAAGAACTCAGCGGAAAGCGACCAAGAGAAAGAGTAGCTATGTATGAAGATACAACTACGCTTGAAGTTCAAAACAACCATCTTAATTAATTATCATGCTCAACACCCGCCACCGCTCGTCATCGTTCAACCTGCACATAAGGAAAACACATGCAGGGCTGAGTATTCTGAAATACTCAGTGAGCTCATTGCCAAAATATTTTATAAGTTATGCCACTCTTACCAAGTGAACTCGAGTTTTAAGCAGTTGTAAGAGAATATCACGAGTATCACAAAATATATTTTCCAATAGACTGGCCAGTCAAAAATAACTCCCCACTTTTCTCATCAAAATTCCACAATCACAATCTTTCCATGGTGCGACGAAAGTGTGGCCACACTTTTCGCCCACGAGACCGGCCGACTAGCAAGGACGGCTCCCGATTCCCTCGTGTACACAGCCTGGTAGGGTTTGCGGCCCATACTCAGACCCGAATTCGTTAAACATATCCATAGCCCTATAGCCCAATGGAGCGAACTCTCAAACTGGGCATCAGACGCACAATATCACGATAAAACAGACATAGGCATGGCATAACAGTTAAACCACCCTTATTTCTCCACATTCATAAATTTTGCACATAAAAGAGTTTAAGAGTAAAGCCCACCTCGACTGCTTAGGTTTCAAGTATGTTCTTTCCTTTGTTATCCGGCTTCGCAACTGAGGTTTCACCTTTTTAATCACATAGGCACATATCACAAATCAGATTCAATACAACTCCTAATTCATGCATGTCCCAACGCTTTTTTTTTTCTTTTCCCATCGATTCATCTTATTATCACTAATCAAACTTAAGTCATGATCATCATATAAATTCCATTCGCATCTCAACTCTAGATCTAACATCAACGTATGCCACACAAGAGTATTTTGCCAACATACACACACACACACACACTCACAACACGCACGCACACACACGCACGCACGCACACGCGCACACACACACACACACCACATGCATACATATTTACATATCCCTTTTATCCCACTTTCACTCAAACAAGATGCATGAGGGTTCAAGAATACCGATTAATCGGTTAGAAAGAAGAGGAATCGTGTAGAAAGAAGAAGATTAACATAAGAATACCTTTTTAAGAAAAACGAACGGTAGAAACAAAGTAAAGACTTGGTTCTTCAAGATTCTTGAGGTTCAAACTCTATTTCTTCACAAAAGATGGAGGATTATTGGAGAAAAGTAGAAGAAAATTGAGAGAGAGTGGAGAGATGAGAGGGGGCGAAAATTATGTGATGGCTAGGGTTATGTTTTTGGCTCCTTATTTATAAAGTTAAATAAAATCTTTAGGTAAATAAATAGAATATTTGGTAAGATCTTATTCTCCACAATTAAATAAATAAATATTGTGAAGTAGGGAAGAAGAATTAACAAAAATAGACTCTAGGGCAAAATCCCATGATTTTCGAAAATTAGGCTCTTAATTAGCCAAGATTTCGTTTTGAATATTTTACGGAGTAGAATAAAATATCACGAAGCAAAATAAAATAAAATCCTCCAAGTATATAGGGTAGTAGGCGTGTATTTTGGGGTTCTCCCATAAGGAATATATTTTGAATATTAACTAAAATAAAATAAGGCAAGATCTCTTGAGGTATGGAAAGATTTGGTAGAATATTTAAATTCTAGGTATGGAAGGAAATCAAATAAGGGATTAACTAAAATAAAATAATTCTTTCCTTCCCACAATAGGTGATTTTTGAAAATCACCAAGACACAAGGGGCTCGATTTTTCTCCATAAAAATAAGGAATAATTGGGTTTTGGATTTAATTTGGATAAATATCCCAAGAATTAAATTAAATCCGAAAAATTATAATTCCTCCTCCAAAAGGCCAAGGGGTCGAAAATCACAAGAATTGGGTGGCAAGTATTTATGGAAATTTTCTCTAATATTCTCACTCACCCTTAAACAAATAATTCATCTCATAAATTAATAAATCACATGCCACATCATATAAGCAACAAGTTTGACTTTTCAAACCTCCAATGCAAACCCTAGACTCGACTCGGCCACATCATCTCATGCAATAAATGCATTCATAAATTAATTCACGTCTCCACGTCATCAAAATAAATTCTAGGGCTCTAAAATTAGGGTTCGGGAAATCGGGATGTTACAGTTATGGTCCCCAGATGTTAGAAGAACGTAATCATATTCCTATATTCAATCTACAGTGTATTGAGAAGAACATTTATGATCGTCTAGAAGACTAAGATCGATTCAAAGCCACCTCAACACAATATCATCACTCATGGAGTCTGACACGTTTCTCCTTTATGATTTATGTTTTTCTCCATGTACCTCAGTTTATCGTAATAGAGAAGATTATATGATTAATTAGTCTAACAGATACTGAAAATGGACGAGTGGTAGAATGATATCTATTGCATACTTTTAACTTTGGTGTTTTCCTGGTTTACAATCTTGTTAATTTTTTAAAGATTAATGTTCAAAATTGGTCTATACATTTCTTCAAAACTACTTTTTGATCCTATACATTAAGTATGTTAACTTTTGGACCTAAATATTTAGTCCGTATTTTAATGATTCCGTAAAAATTAACAGTCAATCGCGTTTAAGGTCTAAAATTGGTCTCTTACAACTGCTCAAAAAACTTATTTGGTTCTATACGTTTAAATATGTTAGTTTTTTTCCTAGATAAATATGTTATCAATGAACTCAGAATGTGATTAACCGTTAATCTATGAAAAAACAGATAAATATGAAGTCTAATATAATGTCTGGGATGAAAAACTAATATTCCTTCATCCCAAGGAAGATGGCTCCTTCCATGGGCGGCACGAGAATTTTATGTAATTTTATTTTGTGTGTTAAGTGAAAAGAGTAAAGTAAGGAAGATGGAATAAAGTAGAGATAAAGATGTTTTCATTTTTAGTAATGAGTCATCTTAATTGGGATAAGCCAAAAAGAAAAGTAAGTCATCTTAAATGAGACGGAGGCAGCATTATATAACATAAATATTTGTTTGTGGCAATGTATGCTACTAGTTTTGAACTTTTATTTTTAAATTTTGCAGCAATTAGCATCCAACGTGTTTTTCTTTGAAAACATATATGCGAATTTCCTCCTTCAAACATTGGTCGGTTAAGTTGGTATTGTTATGTGACATGACATCTTTTAGTAAAGAAACAATTGTTTTCTTATCAAGCACTTTATTGATTAGAGTCCCATTATCCACAAATCCACTCTTAAAGATCGAACCATCGAACCCTATCAAATTAGGGTTTTTAGATCTAATTTTTTATGGATAAGATACAAAAATTTATAAATTATTTTCGCCTTCATCACGAGCCTATTTTAATTCATCTGAAGGTAAATAAGTCATACTAACATGTTACGAAGATTTAACTTCGTTCCAGAATATATTACTTCATTCTAGTAGGTTTTTACTTCATTCTAGTAGGTTTTTACTTCATTCCAGTAGGTTTTTACTTCATTCTAGTAGGTTTTTACTTCATTCCAGTAGGTTTTTACTTCATTCCAAAGTACGTAAATGTGGTTTCGCCGTCGCGTGCCGTTCTTTCTCTCTACAATATCTATCACCAACGCCATGACGCTAATATGGTTTAATAAACACATGGAATAATGTAATAAATTATTGGAATGAAGTATGTGTAGAAGCATTTGAAGTACAGAATGAAGTAATAAACCTATATAATGAAGTAAAATGGGCTTGTAATGAAGCCGAAAAAATTTTCACAGCAGCACATCTCATAAAAAAAACTAGATCTAATGGCCCAAATTTGGCCTCTAGTTCGGTCTTTAAAATTGGTTCGACATTGATCACAACCCTTATTGATTATATAGGATATTTGACCTGATCTATATCAACCACATTTGAAAATAGAAATGTCAATTTAGTCATAAATGGGGACCAGTCGACTCAAATAGATAGAAAGGGAAAGGGTAGAAATAAGACTGATGCTAAATAGCCATAGTTATAAAAATAAAATATTAATAAAAATCTGTACATTTAATGCTAATCTACTTGAAATTAGTCCATCTTAAGAGTATCAATGATGCTAAATAGCCATAATATGAAAAGTCACAAAAATAAAATATTAATAAAAATCTGTACATTTAATGCTAATCTACTTGAAATTAGTCCATCTTAAAAGTATCAATATTTCAAGACTAATTTACCCTTGTGCATGAATATGAATAGGGGTACAGTAAAATTAAATAGGGAGTATTTATCTTGGAAATAATGAATAGTGTAAGTGCATGTTTCTTTTATGTCATATTTCTTTCCGGTTTTTCTGTTTTACTTTTTCTGTTTATTATTTAATTTTTATTATATAATTACTTTGAAATTAGAATATAAATATATTCATGATATTAGAATTCTAATTGGTATTTACATTCACTTACAAATGAAATAATTTAAACTATTATATATTTAACATATATTTAAATAACTTATAAATAATATAAATAAATAAATTTAAACATTACACTATATAATTATTTTATATAAAATTAATTAAAATATTTTGAGGAAAGATTGTTCCAATATTAAAAGCATATATTGAAATTATATTATTATTAAATAATATACTGGAATAAAATTGATGGTTGGAGATTAATTGAAATCGTTAAATAAATTTGTGTAATTAAATTAGTAACTTAAGTGTAGTAAGGGGACACTTAATAAGAAAATATTTAATTAACTCTTATTAAATAGAAATAATGCAAAGTAGTTTAGGATGAGCCAAAAAAATGATAATAGCATTAGACGGATAAAGTAGTACTCCCTCCGTCCCACTTTAGGAGTCCCGGTTGAGTTCGGCACGTGTTTTAAGAAATGTAAAGAAAAGTTGATGAAAAAAGATAGTGGAATGTGGGTCATACTTTTTTATTTAGTTTTATTATAAAATGTGAGAGGAAAAAGGTGGGTGGAATGTGGAGCATGATACCATTTATGGAATATTCCAATTGGGACTCCTAAAGTGGGACACCCAAAAATGGTAAAACGGGACTCTTAAAGTGGGACAGAGGGAGTAACTAGTACTCTCTTAGTCCACAAATATATGCTCTCTTATTTTATCAATTTTGCATTAAAACTCGTGTCAAACCAAAATGCATATTCTTTAGAGATGGAGGGAATAATAAATTATACCAAGTTAATTGTCATTTAAAGGTACAAATGATACGATAAGGTCCTACAATGCAAGGAATCATTATTGTTATAAACAAACTCAATAATATTACAATATTATATACAATCGAATCTATAATATAACACCATAAATCTATAATATATTGAAATTCACAATCACAAAAACTGAATCAAAGATAAATGGTATTTCCACCTGAAAATTAATCCAAGTATTCCATCCATCACAACTCACGTGATTTATTTATTTTATTATTGTTATTTTGGAAAAAAATGATAACAAATAATGTAGAAGATGACTTCCTCTACATTATTCTCCCTTTCACTTTAGTTTCTATTCACCTTAACTATTTATTACTCCATCCGTTCTAAGATATTAGAAACCTTTCTTTTGGGCACAGGAATTTTGGAGATGTTTAGTGGTGTAAGTGGAGTTGGTAGTAAAGTAAATTTTTACCATAAATAGAAATGGCTCAAATATGTTGGGACATCCCAAAAAGGAATAAGGGTCTAATATCTTGGGACGGAGGGAGTATCATTTTCCCAAAACACGTGCCGAAAACAAGTCAATTACTTAAGCTGGGACGGAGGGAGTATAATTGTTGTTGAATCAATGGCTAGTCTTTGATTGATCTTAAATTCAATTAGATCTCAATTAATCTTCCATGCGATTGTAATTTTTATATGATATTGGATTTATTCCTAATTTCTACTGATCTATTTTGATTTTTTAGTTGTGGACTATTGCATATTATTCCATAGTATATTATTAAATTTGAGTGTTGATTATTAAGCATTACTAGTACTTAAGTTAGTGTAGAAACCGATTAAGATTCGATTATGATTTCGATAATAGGGAGCGAAAATCGATAAGTGGTTAACTGGAATCGATAGACTAAGCATACCTCGTTACAATATACTACTAACATAATAATGTAAATAGAAAAATATGTGCAAATCTCTCTATTTACATGACATTGAGACATATTACTGTTTATAATTCAATTGTTTATAAAAATATAATGATTGTTATGATAATTTGAAAACCTAAGTTGTGGCATTTACACGATTGTAATAATACTTATTATTGAACTCATTTGGGGTCTCGGTTTATATTGATTCAAATGTAAATTTTCAATGTTAATTTGAATTTCAATTGTTCTTGAATTTAAGAGCAATTTTTATTGACATCTAATTCATTTATATAAATAGAAATTTAAATATATGAAAATGTTAAAATACTATATTACTATACTATACTACTCCATAATTTTCATACTAATTACTAAGTGTACACACGTAAACACCTATATAACACTTGGTAGTAATATATTAATCCATTAAGATATACCATTTATATATGATGCTGATAAAATACGGATCGGAATTACATTAATATTATAACTTAATCTAAAAGTTGTTTTTATTTTAAACGGTACAATAGAAGTGCCTACAAAGTACTACTCCCTCCGTCCCAGAAAGATTGTCCCAGTTCATTTTTTGCACTCGTTTTGCAAAAATAATAATAAATAGGTAAAGTTGAAAGAGAGTAAAATAAGAGAAAGAATAATGTAGGTAAGATTATTCTCTATATTATTCTCTCTTTTACTTTACTCTCTCTCTACTTTAACTATTTATTATATTTTTTGCAAAACGGGTGTGAAAACGGAAATGAGACAATCTTTCTGGGACGGAGGGAGTACTACTTAATAAATTAGGTTAAGTAATAGATTAAACTTTATAACTCCCACTCCAGCCATTCCTAAGACCCATTCGCCAGACGTGAGTTTCCGTAACTCAAACTCCATTAATACTGTATTAATTCTGTTAGTTTAGGGCAATTTTGTAAACACAACGTAATAATTTAAATAGACTTATTAATTTATTATTTATTTCTTATATGTTTAATGACCAAAATATCCAATTATGGCCAGCTATAATGTGGCTGCGTGGCTGCATAGCATTAGAAATAAAACTCTAGCTAGAGAAATACTGTTTCAGCCAAGTAAGTTGGTCATATTGACATTTCATTATTCAATAAACGCTATATATTTTAATAACTAGTGGAGTAGTAATTAACTAAGATCCTTGTTTTAAAATTAGAGGCGTTAAATTTTGGAAAATTATAAAACGTAAATAATCTTCACACAAGTGCAAAATTGAACGTGTTTAAAAGTCATACGGGGTACACATATATGGAGTATTTTTACCCCAGCCCCCTATCAGTTTTGATTTTACATCAAAATCGAAAAGAAGGATATAAAAGAAAATAAAATTTGTAGTTCGATCGGATCGGATCGGATATTATACTAACTTGGGTGAGGTGCTTTCAATACAGAATACTAGTATAAAAAAAAAGGCTCCATTGGTACCTCTATTTCCCAGTGACATAGTATTTATTTGTCGTAACAGGAATTTAGGAGTTATCGTATTTAATTTGAGATAACAAAATATAGTTGTATGTATTAAATAGAGAGAAAAAGAGTTAAATATTTTAATTGAAGAAAAAATAGTTAAGCGACTTGGTTAGAGAGAAATTTAGTGTATTATTTAAAAAATAGAAATGTATCTTATCTTAGTTAAGACGAGATATTTATAATATATTCTAAAACTGACACACATAAGTATATTATTGGAAAAGAAGGAGATCAATAATTAATACTCCCTCCGTCCTCATAAAATATACTCATTTCATTTTATAAAAGATATCACACTTGTGAGATGATACGAGATTTTAGGAAGTTTTGTTTTGTGTGTTAAGTTGATAGAGAATATATAATATTTATATTAATATGAGAGTAAACTTTTTCCATAAATGTAAATGTGACATCTTTAGTAGAATACACTAAAAAGAAAAGTGAGATATCTTTTATGGACGGAGGGAGTACAAACTTGTAAATGACACAAGTTTTAATGTGCAATTAGTGAAAAGAGGGAAAATGTATTAGTAGATTGTGTGGCCCACATTATTAGTAGTGTGTAATTTGTTAAAAGTTTTTTATATTTAGACTTTGTCTAGTTTTGTGGAATAATCCATAATGGTAAATTAGTTTTTTTTAGGATGAACGGAGTAGAAATTAATACTCCCTCCGTCTATTAGAAATGAAACATTTGCATTTTGGTACGGAATTCATGTAGTGTTGTTTTGTGAGTTATGAGGAGAGAATAAAGTAAGAGATATGAAAAAGTAGAGATATACTCCCCTCGTCCGGCATTAGGAGTCCCGGTTGAGTTGGGTGCGGATTTTAAGAATGTTTGAGTGTGTAATAATTGGAGTGTGTGATAATGGAATGTGAGACCCATTTATAGGGGGAATTCTTCTTTTGTTCTAGACTGTTAATTGCATTCCATCTTAATGAAGAAGAATAGATTTGTTCCCAGTTAGGGAGTGACACATAAGCATTATGCGTCACTGTAAATGAAACGTATAACAAATATGCGTCTTTATGGGGTGACGCATAACCATTATGCGTCTTTAGGGGGTGACGCATAACCATTATGCGTCTTTCAACTGGTTTTAATCGGGCAGAAGCAGCGCACAGACCAGAACAAATTTCACTTGTTCTTCCTCACGGGTGTTTGCGATTTCCAGTGATGTCCGGCGATTTCGGTCGATTTCCTACATTTTCTCCATAAGTTCCGGTAATTGTTCTTCAATTTAGCTACATTCATCATTATTCATGTTTATTTTGCTCTAGTTTGTTAGTTTTACCCAATTTATTAAATTAGGGTTTATAGAAAAAATGTCCCTAATTGTTGTTTTTGAAAAATATTTTTGATGCAGAAATCATGCAAGTATTTGTGAGTTTGTATAGGGGTGGTAGAGTAGTTCAACTACCACATATGGGTATTGGTTATGATCCACCTCGTGAGATGAGCTCCATCGTATTAAATTCGTGTGTTTCCTATTCTGAATTGGTAGCAATGATATGTGATGCGATGAGAATAGATATGAACCAACACACTATTGAATTATTGTGGAGACAATGTATAATCTTTGCTTCCGGTATGAGTTATACATGTTCTGTGATTTGCAATGATGAAAGTGTAATGTTTATGTTCAACAATGCTCAAAATTCAAGTGGGTGTATTGAATTATTTGTTGAGTATTCACCTGTGACTCAGAAATCCCACTAGTTGTTGATTGTGGTATTGGATCATCTGCGAGGGTTGAACTTATGAGCTCTGATTGTGGTATTGGATCATCTGCGAGGGGTGAACATATGAACTTTGATCATAGTATGAATGAGCAGAGAGATGTTGTAGATGTTGTTGATGTTGGTGTTGGATTGAATGATGAGGTAGATGTAGCAGATGTTCTTAATGAGCCAACAACACTATCTGAGACTGAGCCAGAACCCGATCTCTGTGATGGTGATGGTTCTTCTGATGATGGTGATGGTTCTTCTGATGATAAGCTAATACTATGTAAACCTGTTGTACAAGGTGAACAACCACTTCCGGAATACAACACTAGAGGGTTGAAATTCTTTCGTGAATTACCAAGTCGTCCTTCTGGAGTATCTGATGATGTTGTTGATAATGAACACATCAATTTGTATTGGGATGAAAAAGAGCCGCATCGGATTGTGTTGGGAACAAAATTTGATTCCAAGCTTCATGTGAAGACCGCTATAACTATGTGGAGTTTGTGGCAGGAAAAACAGTTTAAGGTCGTCGAGAGCAAGTTAAGAAGGTGGCATGCCGTATGCAAATTTCCAGCAGGAACGACAGCAACTAGACGTCACCACGGTTCGTGAACCGCCGGTTCCGGTTCCCAAAAATATGGAACCTGAACCGGCCCGCCTAGGGTCAGGCGGTTCCGGTTCCGGTTCACGCACGGTTCCAAGCCGGTTCAAAACCGGCGGTTTCCAAACGGTTCCGGGCCGGTTCCAGTTCGGACCGCCGGTTCAGTGCCGATTTTTTTTTTTTAAAATTTTATTCCGGTATAGTACTAATTGTAGAGTTGTAGTTGTAGTTGTAGTTGTAGTCTTGTACTATCGAATAAATAAATAAAATGAGAATGACAATTGACAAATGGAGTAGAAGTCGACATTGGAGTTGGAACAATTGGAATTTTATTGAAACAATCATACATAACAATCATACAAATTTGAACGATATGTGAATGTCGATATTACAAATACAAATGTTGAAATTTGAAAATTGAAATTACAAAAGAATCAAAAGACTTAAATAAAAAAAAGTTGAAGTAAAAAACAATAAATTATAAATGTAAATAGATAGTATATGTATATACTCTTAGTCGGCGAAGGAGATGTTTCTAGAAACTAAATTGAGGATACCTTTAGAAATTCAACCTTAATTGTTGAGTTTAATTTTAACCATCAACAATCATGGTAGAATTGTCAAAAGTCTCCCGGATTTAGTTTTATAGAGAAGTCTTCTTCACCGATTAGAGTATATACAAATACAATTATGTAATTGTATTTGTATATTTTAAAATTGAAACAAATTGAAAAAAAAAGAAATAAAGGAAAAGGACTTGAGCCCAACTTAAATTTAAAATTTAAGTTGGGTTGCCTACGTATCCTTAATGCCCGATTACATTAAGGAATCAAAGTCCACATAGTTCTCTTACCTTAATTACTTATCCGGCTATCGGCGGACGGCGGTAGACCTCCAACTCATTCTTCTTCTTGTTGTTCATCTTCGTCGGGGTAGTAGTCTTGGTCATTTTGTACTTGGGTGTTCCAATCTGGCTCTTGGTCTCTAATGTCAGCCGAACACCAATCATCAAGTAACATGGTGGCTTCCATATTTTGGCCGGTTAGTCTTCTTCTTCTATCGTCCAAGACGTTGCCTCCAACACTAAAAGCGGACTCGACGGCGACAGTGGAAGCCGGAATTGAAAAAATCTCCTTGGCCATTGATGCAAGTATGGGAAAATCTTTCTCATGTGTTCCCCACCAATCGAGGACGTCGATTTGGTTGGGAACGGGACCTTCATCTTCATTCAAAGAAAAACGTGAGTCAAAATATAAATCTAGCTCACTTACCGTCCTCGCCGACGAACTGCCGCCGGTGGTGTAACCGTATAGGTCGGCCAATTGGGATTGTGCGTCGGGGTCATCATCTTGAAAGAACCCAAAATTGTGTTGTTGTTGAGGGGTGGGCCGTTGTCTCACTTGGTGGGTACTGTTGTACTTGGCTTCGTATTCGGCAAAGAGAGCTCGTAACTCAAACGGGGTGAGTAGAAATGAAGGGGAAGGGGGGTATTTATAGGAGAAAAAATCAGAATTAATAAAAAAAAAAAAAATTGAATTTTAACGGCGGTTTAACGCGACCGGTTTCTCGCCGAAAACCGGCATTTGGACGGTAAACGCGGTTCTTCGACAAAACCGCGGTTTTTGCGTTCGCCACTACGCCGACCCTAGCCTTTGCAAAGCTGCCGGAACCGCGGTTCGGCGGAAACCGAGCGGTTTGACATCGGTTTCGACAGCCGCGGTTTCTGCGCCTACGCGCATGCCATACCTAAACACTAAAAAGTTGTTGGAACCGCCTACAGAGCGGTTTGGAACCGCCGGTTTCGGTGAGCGATTACGGTTCTCATTTTAGTGCGAACTGACGAGCCCGCCTAACAGCCGCCCCTAGCGGTTCCGAACCGTCACCGCGTTCCGGTTCCCTGTTCCGAACATGGTGACGGTTCGGGCGGTCGGTGGGCCGGTTCGGTTTGGGGACGTCTAACGGCAACGGTATAGGCATCATCGCCTACCAAACGGCTGAAAAAGCTAGGGAATGTAAGTGGGAGGTTTTCGATTACACAAAGGGCGCATGGCGATGTGTGGGAAGTTAGAAAGTGGGTGGAGTCGACATACTTGTGTAGGCCATCGTGCTAACAGAGATCATGCTAACTTCTCATCGGCAATGATTTCTCTATGTATTCGACATCATGTGCGACAATGTGCCGATTTCAAGGTCTTCTCAATAGTAGGCGATGTTCAAGACATATTTGGTGTGTCAATCGGTTATAAGAAGACATGGTATGCAAAGAGAAAGGCTATAGAGTTTGTATATGGTGGATGGGAGGAATCATTTAGGCAATTGTCAAGCTACATGTTTGAACTCGTCCAGAGAATCCGGGCACAATTGTTGAGTGGAAGCACAACTGGTGTTGAGTCGAGACGTACAAATGTGTTCACTATGTTTTTGGGCATTTGGGCCTACAATACATGCTTTCGGAAAATTTCCGCACCGATTTTAACAATACATGCTAACCGAGACAACTGCACCTTATGCATATCTTTGTGGTGGATGAAGAAACCAATGATAGTTGGTCGTGGTTTTGGATCATGTAAGAACTCGTGTGGTGAAATACGAGAGGGAGGTCGCATATATCGGATAGGCATAAAGGAATCTTCAAAGCAATGAAGTCTCAAATCATGACAAGGGCCCTGAGATACACCATAAATTTTATTTGGTCCATGTGAGGCAAATGTGTTGAAGAAGCACAAGGGCCCCAGTGTGAAGGCCATGATCCGGAAGTTGGGGGTCGTACTCGATCGTAAATTTGCGAAGAAGTCGAGCACTATCGATGTCGGTCGTGGTGCGATCGAATGCTTGATAGGTTTACAAAGAATGTTGGTCACTATGCTACGATGGTGGACTTCGATGGGGGTGGCCACAACAAACATGTGCGAGTCTTACTAACTACGTGTTGCGGGGTGTTAGAGAGTTGCCAATTAGAGCTTTGGTTGATTTGACATTTTGGAGGACGGTGAAATGGTGGGTGCGAGAAGAAGACAAAAATTGAACACACTTGAAGGTGAGTTAACCCGTGGCGAGGGACATGCTTGCTAAGAATGACTCAACGGTGAAAACATGTACATGTAGTTGACCGAGATACGGGAAGTGTCATGTCCGAACTCGAGGAAGAATAGAAAATGGAAGTTTAAAGGGCAACAATGTACAAAAAGTCGAGTATCTAGATTCGACGTGCGGTTGGTAAGTGGCGGACGTGGAGAATTCCTTGTTCACATGGTTGTGCAGTTGCTAGAGGCAGAGGTCACGTTATGATTGACCTAATAGATAAGTCCTACTACTAAGTACATGGAGATCACAGTCACTATGGTTAAAATTCATTTGATGCACCAAGACACGAAGATTATTGGGTTGAACCTTCATGGAAATTGTGCAATCACCCCTCGCGAGTAGATTCCCGAAGCGTGGCCGAATTAGAAGAAGGAGGATACGTAATCAAATGGATGTCGCGAGGAAGATGAGCTGAGAGCTCCCGTCGTTGCGAAATGTGGGAAAGAGGGGCATGACGAAGAAATTGCCTGAGACGGTCTTGTTCGATAATTTCGTGGTATATATTTCCTAGCTTTGGCATTGAATTGTGCATTTGAGAGCTGTCGGGACCTTTATTGACAATTTTGTTGATTTGCGGACAGGTGACAAGAGAGGGCATGGATATTGTTGATGTTTGTTTTTGGGCTGACAAGAGAGGGCATGTATATTGTTGATGTTAGTTTTGTGGGCATATGTGATGGATATTATTAAACAGTTACTATCTTTATTTATCAACATTTTGTGGTAGATGCTCACAATTATCATGATTTATATTGACTTTTGTTGACAGTTATTATGTTAGATGAATATTGTTGTCATTTTTTTTAACCAGGTGGAATGAGTATTTGACAATAGATACTTTGTATTGTCAATTTTTTAAAAAAATTTGCAAGAATTTACCTTAATTATGTGACCAAAACCTGTTTCAATATAAACAAATACCAACATAAGTTCACCAAAAACCATTAAAACATATAAGTTCACACTGAAAGCTACATATGAAGCCAACCCCTACCAAAAACCTATTTCCCCGAAGGGGTGAATTTTGTTGGAGCTTTCCCTTTGTTATTCCTTGTTGAAAATCCCCTGAATACATTGTGCATAGCCTTCCCAATCTTGCTTGATGAACTCTTCACAGTTGGTCGTGACGATCCCTCGGTGGGTGGTCGAGATATTACTACTTCATCCCCTTCCCCACTCCCTGATTCCCCGCCCTCTTCTTCGTCGTCCTCTTCTTCCTGTCCCTCTTTGTAACACTCCGACTTTTTCTATCTTTTTATTTGTTCTCGAAAGGACATCGTTGTGCATCTGCAAATTTTTGGCCTTTGTTTCTTTTGTGAAGCTAAGAATTTTACAAATTGGGCTTAACACAATTATTCTTTTCCAAACCCAAATTCTTTTTATTCTATTTAAAAAGTAACTTGTTGTAAGCCCAAATCATATCTTAAATCTGCCACTCAATCACCAATTGAACGCCACCGTTCACTCAACAATTCTGTTCCACAAAATCCGGAACAAATCGGATTCTACCTCCCCATGACCTCATGAAATCGGTTTATACCTATACATATCTCTCCTCTCTATGACTCCACGTTTAATCAGATTCAATCAATTCCAAGAAAAAAATTAGAGAGTTAGAAATTAGAGAAAGAGAGATGATATGCACTATGTTTTGAGAAGAGTTGGGCCAAGGGAAAAGAGATGATGTGAGAGGATGACGGAGAATTTCGCTGAGGAAGCGACGGCAGAGGCGGCGTTGCACCGCTGTGGAAAGTACAGCTGCGACGATCATCGTGGAATAGCCGGCGCATACGGAGTCGAAGGCGGCGGCGTGATTTCGAGTGGAGGAGTGCAGCGGCGGTGCGAAGCTGATCGGGACAGCGATGGCACTGCTTGTACGCTCGACGAATCCCGAACAACAGCAGCAACGATTGAGGGCGGACAGCGGCTGTCTCGATCTGGAGCAGCAGCGGCTGATCTGGCAGCGACGACGCCGACAGTGACAGCATCGACTGCGCCGTGGCAGAGAAGCGCTGGCTGCCGGCGATGGAGACCGATCAGCAGCCTCGCAACCGACGGACGGCAGCAACGCACTGATGAAACTCCGGGGAGACGGTGGCGGCAGCGGTGACGCAGCGGGGGGGGGGGGCAGTAGCTGCGCGAGGGACAGCAGTCGTGCAGCGATTCAGTGACGGCGGCGTCGGACTTAGAGGGCAAGAATAGGAAGAGATTTTATTCAAGTTTCATTGGGGATTCTCCTAATTTTGTTTAAAAACAGAGAGTACGACAGAGGGGAGAAAGATAAGTGATTTGGGGCTGTTCTTTTCTTATCTTTGGACCTAAGTAATATTTGGACTTGTGGTATATTAATTTTGCTAGTTTGGGTATGCAATTAGGAGTATTAAAATTAGTGGGCCGATTTGAACCCAAGAATCATTAGAACTCGGGCGGCCCCGAAATAAATGAAAGATAAAACAAGCACGGACTCAAGGAAAAGATGGGATTTATCTGCTAACAAATTGAAGTAGAAGTAAGGAATTCAAATTCAGAAAATTAAATGAACGAGGTTGGGCTTTCTTTTTTAAATAAGGGCAATGCCCTATGTATATTTTTATGTGAAAATGAATATTTGTCATGCCGTGTTTTGTTTTATCTATGAAACCTATCTGCTGTGGCTTTTGCCATGTATGGATAATTGAATTCGGGTCTGACTAGGGAGTGAGTCCCTACTCAAGCTAGTGTACACCAATGGGGATCGTGAGCCGTCTTTTGGGTCGGCCGGTCTAGTGACTTGGAATGTGGCCACATTCCATGTCATCAATGGATCAGATGTGGTAGACATCTATGGGAAAATGACTGATCAATGTAGCTTTACAATCTGCCAGAACATTTTTTAAAGGTTTCTTGGGCATTTTCAAAACCCCAAGGTCACTCAATGGTGGCATGATGAATTATTTCTTTTTTATAAAACGCTTTCTGGCATTTAATTCACCGGAGGCATCAAGCACTCAGCCTCGCATTTCTTTTGAAAAATGTGCGAGTTGAGTTATGACGGCGCGGTGTTGAGCATAAAAGTGAAGAAGATAACAAATAAAAGATCTCGAATATATTATGTCTTCATACATAGTATTATTCTTCTCTCGAATGCTTTAGTAATGTTGTTTCTTTTATTCCAAGTATTGTCCCAATTGTTGAATTGATACTCGATTTTATTAAAATTCCCATTTATGTTGAGCTATGGTCGGTTTGTTTTTTTTCTCCTTTTTTCCCCCGCTTTTTAACCCCCCCAGTCGCGATTCCCCGGTTTTCACCCTTTAAAAAAACGGCGGACCTCTTCTTCCCCCACGAGCCCAAATTGGTAATTAAAATATGAATCACGTCGTGCTCTAGCTACACCCCAGGGGCCCCGTCAAAGAATGAATCACAGATAATCGTGTTCCCCATTGCGAGAGTCGTGGCTTGAACCACCCATCGGGGGGCCCCCGGGTGACACCCTAGGCATCGTACTGGACTGGGTGGCCCGGGGCATACAGGCGGGCGTGGGGTCGACAATCTATCTCGTGTATCCGGTGTCCACCTCCCCGAACACCGGCACTCCAGGAAAAAATTGGGGGGGCATGCCCATCTGGCAACGTGGGTTCTCCATAAATCGTTTGGTTCATCGCACGAAGGGCATCAAACCCATTTCTCTTGCCAAAGAGGTCGGTGTCATTTGAGGTCAAATCCATCCCCCCGAGCCTCTCAACCTAGATAATACATAATCATTACAACCAATCTATTTAAAAACGAATACATTTTTATATACAAAACGTCAATCTTTTAAAGAGGGACTGTTACCCCCGGGATTTTTTTCCCCGGGTTGAGGGGATGAAACCGGACCCTTTGTACCCATATATACAAACATATAATATAAAAATCATATTACTTTCATAGTATAATAAATTCATTAACTAAGACAACAAAAATAAATTCCACCTGGCCGAGACGAATCAGTGATAATTGATCACGATAGTGAGCAACTGAATATCGGGGAGCATTTCCTATTTCAGTAACTCCGTGCCACCTATACATAAAATTAATGTCAAACATTACCAAAGGAAAATAATTAAGTGAGTTAATGTAAAAAATAAATTACTTGGCTCCACACGGGGTATACGGCGTGTGCGTAGGCGATATCATAAAGGATGGCCTCAATGTCGGCATTATTTCCCACGCCCATAGCTGCAAAAGAACCATAGGTCCACCCAAATCCCTTTTCTGTCTGCCTACAGAAGCCTCCCATAAGTAATGATACAAAAACACCAAAGCAACACTTCCCCAACTGATATTAGCCACTTGGTTAGGATCGTCAAAGGCATTTAACCACATAAAGGGGACCTTGCACCCTGTGGTGTCTGGTATAATAAGTCCCCCTAACAAGATCGGGGCATGTATACGTGCCCTTTGGACTTATGCATAATCATGCAGCCCATCACCCAAAGGTAGCGTCGCTTGGTGGATCAGAGATGTCATTAACAAACCGCCCTGCTTTGTTTCTGTGTCTATGTCAGGTATCCATCCCAACATATCTCGACACTTGCTGGGCCAATCTTAATATCCGATAGGGTAGTCATAGCCAGTGAAAACACGCCCGTCTGCTCTCAAACCCCACAGGCTTTGCACATCCTGTAAGGTTACGGTAGCTTCTCCAACCGGTAGGTGGAAAGAGTGTGTCTCAGGCCTCCAGCGCTTGATCAGGGCAGTGATAAGCTCATTGTCCATCCTCATTGGCCTATTACATTCCAACATACCTTTGAAACCCCATACATCAAGCCAATACTTCACATTTTCATGTATTGGCACTGCCCAAACCTTACTTTTTGTCCGACGAACTCTGAAAACATTTGATGTGCCATCAACCATCAATGAGGCTAAAATGTGTTCGTTTTGATGAAAGAGTAGTGATGGATCCTCGGGTCCATAGCAAAACTGTCTTTCAGAACTTGAAGATGCCATTTGCTTAATATCATCAATCATACAACATAACATAAGTTGAAAATCTACATATCCAATAAGTAACTATAACAAAAATTTGGAAATATTGTAAAACACAGCCAACATTCAAATTTTATCATAAAAACTCACCAATCCAACAGACATTGCAACTTCAATTGAAAAGCAAAATTCTATATTCCAATTTGAAAAAATAACCAAGATTCAATTTTTAGCTTTGTAAAAAGGGGCACAATTACAAAAATTGAATCAATTACTTTTACCCATTACATTATATACATGTGAAACACACAGATAGACAACAAAACAACAAAAATCGACCCTAAATTCATTAATTTCATCATAAACCCTAATTTTGCAAAATTAGGGAAAACCTACACAAACAAAGCAATAAAGGATGAATGTAGTGAAATAGAAGAACAATTACTGGAATATGTTTGCAAATGGTTGAAATCCGCCGGAAAAGGATAGTATTTCGCCTGAATTCGCCGGAAAAGCCGCTGCCTTCTTGCGAACTGGAAGTGAGAACTGCTATTGTTTCTGGCCGATTTTAATTCACACAAAGGCGCATCTCCTTTATGCGTCATTACGCAAAGACGCATAATGGTTTTGCGTCACTCTATAAAGACGCATAACGAGTATGTGTCACCTAAACACGCATAATGGTTATGCGTCACCCCATAAAGACGCATATTTGTTACACGTTTTATTTACAGTGACGCATAATGCTTATGCGTCACTCCCTAACTTGGAACAAATCTATTCTTCTTCATTAAGATGGAATGCAATTAACAGTCTAGAACAAAAGAAGAATTCTCCCCCCATTTGCATTATCATTTGCTTTATTCTTTGGATGCGTTTTCACTTGTGCTTTTTAGTGTTTTATTTTATAATATTTTTATTTCACTTTTTATGGAAATATCTAATCGGGATTCCTAATATTGAATGGATGAAAATAATCAACCGGGACATTTAATGTCGGACGAAGGAAGTAATTATTTTCCTTTTAAAAAGTATTTCATTTTCAATGGAATAATAAAAAAGAAAAACATTTTATTCCTAAGGGACAAAGGGGAGTATGTGATTCGTGAGATAGTTTGGAGTGGCGGCGGGACTTATTCCACGAAAATCAAGTGGAAACTACTCTTAAAAATTGTTTTCCAAACTGACTTTTCCTTCTCGTCAAATCTCTTTGTATTTGCTATGGTCTTTAAATAATTATATATACTAATTTACAAAGCTAATAAATAGAACAGTTACCCCTGCACAAATATAATATCCCGGATTTTCTTGTAGCATGACCCAGACCTGTTCGAAGAGGCAAACAATATGGAAATTTAATTCCGACAATGATTCGTAGAAGTAGCACTAAATTATCTAATGATGCTTATGTGGAGTACTTAATTAAGCATGCGGCGAGACCTCTAACTTGAGTCATTCTAAAAGTAGATTTTTATGAAAATTTGGAGTTTTTTTAAAGAATTGTTTTAATCTAAACACTGGACTCTTCATGTTTATTAAATTACCAAAGAGTCCATAAACTTTTCATACTTAATAGAGAAAACTATTAATTTATGTCTTGGAAAAGATATACTTCTTCCGTCTTATTCAAAATACACACATTTCTTTTTTAGTTTGTTCCATATAAGATGTTTACTTTCTATATTTAGAAATAAATGACTCTCTTCTCTTTCTTAATTAAAATATTTAACTATCATTTTTCTCTCTATATATTTCACCTAACAATTCTTTCTAAATCTCGTACCATTCAAGAATATGAACATCTTAACGAGACGAAGGATGTACTAATATGATGACATGAGTAAAATTCGTGGATTGAAAAATCCATATTAAATCACAATTCATAACTGATGTCAGGTTTCACAGAAGAGACCCCCATTGTGAGAAGTATTAGGTACGTAACTTAGAGGGAAATGATCATGTAATTTCTTGGGTAATTGAAGAAGCATTCGGCGGTTGATGGAGACGGGTTAGTTTGATATACTACCTCAGTCAATATCCTAACAGTGCACAGTGCACACACGAGTTTTAAGAAATTGTTTGATTTTATAAAATAGAAATATTGACACATAATATCATGGAACATTCAAAAAGTTAGATTTTTCCATAAACTTTAAAATTGGCAAATAATATCACGAACTTTACCCCGAGTTCACTATTTCCCACCAATGAAAAAATTACGTCGTGATACAAATTTTTTTTCGTAATTTCTCGACAACAACTTCGAGAGTTTCAAGTTTTTCAATCTTTGAGAATAATTTTTCTTAAACACACCCTCCAAATTTGTTCTTCAATCTATTAATATAGCCATATTTTTTCATTCGTAGGAAATAACAAACTCAGGGTAAAGTTCGTGATATTATTTGCCAATTTCGAAGTTCGTGGGAAAAACCCAACTTTTTGAAAGTTTCATGATATTAGGTGTCAATATCCCAATAAAATAAAATGGTGAAAAAAGTTAGTCGAAGGTGAATCCTATTTTTACAGTATCATACACCCTCCGTCCCAATGTGCACTTTCCATTTCCGTCCGTTCCATAAAAATATATAAAAATATAGGTACTTTTATTTATGGAAAGTTGTCCCAACTCATTACTCATATAAATTAATTTATTTACCACTTATACCACTATGGCCCATCATTACAACTCTTTAAACACTAATAATAATGTGAGTTCCACTATCAACTAACACTACATTAACTATTCTTCTCATCTCCTAGTTTACCAACTGTGCATTAATTCTCGTGTTATTTCAATTGCACATATTTATATGCGATGAAGCGAGTAGCTTTTATAATAAAATGTGAGTGGAATGAGTTAGTGGAATGTGAGATCTCTTGAATTGTGTGTCAGGCATGGTTTATAGTTTAGGGTAGAGAAGTTGTAGAGAGAAGAGTATGATTGATAATTCCTTGATTATTTTCTTCAATAATATGACACCCTTATATAGGGCATTACAAAGCTTGTGCTCCAAGTATTCTTGGCCACCAAGCTAATATATTTCTTAGCCTCCAAGTTAATATATTTCTTATCCTCCAAGCTAATACATTTTTTTGATCTAATATCTTCTTCTTTTTCTAACACTCCCCCTCAAGCTGAGTAGTGGGATCTCCGAAACTCAACTTGCCAATTACGTTTGTGAGGTTCTTGAATTGATTGCTTTGGTGAGGATATCAGCTAGCTGATCCTCTGACCGGACGAACGGTTGCTCCACAACTCCACTTTCTAGCTTTTCTCTGATGAAGTGTCCGTTAACTTCGACATGCTTTGTTCTATCATGCTGCACTGGATTCTCAGATATGCAGATTGCCGCCTTGTTATCACAATATAGTTGTCTTGTCTTCAATGAGCCCTATTTCACTCATCAGCCTCCTTAGCCATAGGATTTCCATCATTCCACTTCTTATCCCTCTGAACTCAGCTTCTGCACTTGATAATGTCACTATCTCTTACTCCTCCAAGTCACCAGATTACCTTCGACGCATGTGAAGTATCCAGCCGTTGATTTTCGATCAACTGGATTACTTTCCCAATCAGAGTCAGTGAACCCATATACTCCTCGATTTTCGTCTTTCTGAGCATTATTCTATGCCCAGCTGTTCCCTTCAGATACCTCACAATCCTTAATGCAGCTTCATAATGGTCTTTTTGTGGTCGATGCATAAACTGACTCACTATTTCCACAGCATAAGCGATATTAGGTCTAGTGTGGGAGAGGTAGATGAGTCAGGCTTCCTTTCAACCTCTCTATTTCCTCAGTATCGTCTCCTGTGATGATCATATCATTTACATATATGATCAGGCATGTGATTTTGTTGTCCCTCCTTTTCAAGAACATGGTATGATCCAAATTGCTCTGCTTGAAACCATACTAGCTCATGACTTCTTTGAATCTCCCAAACCAGACTCTTGGTGACTTGGTGACTGCTTTAATCCATAGAGAGTCTTCTTCAGCCGACATCCTTCTCTCCCCCTTAAATCCCTTAGAGAACCCTGGGGGTGCTTCCAAGTAAACTTCTCGTTTCAGTTCCCCATGTAGGAACGCGTTCGTCACGTCAAATTGGTGGAGTGGCTAGTCCCTATTTGTAGCAACTGAGAGTAAGACTCGAATGGTGTTCATCTTTGCTACAGGGGAGAACGTCTCATCGTAGTCAACTCCGTAGGTTTGTGTGTATCCTTTTGCAACCAGTCGTGCCTTGTATCTTTCTATCGACCCATCTGGTCTTCGTTTGATAGTGAACACCCACTTGCACCCAACTGCCTTCTTCCCATCGGGTATTTTGCATTTTTCCAAGGTGCCGTTTCTTTCTAGAGCTTCCATCTCCTTCAACATTGCCTCGCGCTAGTGTTTGTGTCTCCAAGCTTCTTCAACAGTACAAGGAATCTCCTCTTACTCATATAGCGCAGCCTCAAATGCGTGAGCCATTTCTGAAAGGTCGCCTTTAGCCAAGTTCACCACGGAGTACTTAGATTTCCTGCCGATGATCTCTGGGCTATATCAACTCCTCTGTTGGGACTTGGTGGCAATTTATATCCTCCAACTCTCTCACCCACCTGTTCCTCCAGTAAACCGCAAATTTCAGCTTCATTTTGCGACTCGGTGTCGGGCTCGATATTTGTCTCAGGGTCAGTCTCACCAAATATAGGAACATCATCGCCAATGCTAGTATTGATATGCTAAGGAGAGTTATCAGGAGTACTTACAGCAGATACCAGTAGGGGAACTTCTTGGATGGGGACACTCTTTGGCGATGGCTGTATTTCTGGTCCTTGTTCTGGTGATGTCGGTGCTGCTGGAGGGCTTGATGTTGGCAACCGGCTTAGTGGGTCACTTTTACTCTCCCCCTGACCACTAAGGTGGTGGAAAAAATATTTTGTTTCGAGGAAATCACAGTTCAGGGTGGTGTTCATGCGATTGGACTTGGGATCAAAGCATCGATACCCCTTTTGAGAATGTCCATACCCCACGAAGACACATTTTATGGCACAAGGTGAGAGTTTGGTTCACTCATGTTTCGGTATATGGAGAAAAACTGAGCATCCGAATACTCGAGGCTTAAGGGTCAAGGGTTGTGGAACTTGGGCTAATTTGAGAGGTGTTTGGATGCAGCAATAGCTTCAGGCCAGAAATTCCTAGGGGTGTTGGATTCAATAAGCATGGCTCGAGCCTTTTCTAGGAGAGTACGGTTTTTTCTTTCATATACACCATTTTGCTCTGGGGTATATGGGCAAGTAGTTTGGTGGACCAGTCCCTTAACATGGCAGAAAGTTTTCATTTTTGAGTTGACGAATTCCCCCCCTCCCCATTGTCAGATCGAAGGATTTTTTATATTTTTCTGGAATTGGGCTTGAACAAGGGCGTGAAAGTGGGTAAAATGTTCAAAAACTTCGTTCTTGTGTTTCATAAAGTAGACCCAGGTCATACGAGTACAATCATCTATAAAGAGAAGGAAATATTTGAACCCTTGTCCCCCTATCACTGGAGACGGACCCCACACATCAGAATGGACAAGAGAAAACAAGGAATCAACAGGGGTGGTATTGGATTAATAAGAATGTCTATGGATTTTGGCCAACACACAAGTTTCACAACTCAAATCTTGACTAAATTTAGGAAAAAGAATTTTCAGATAACCCGTAGACGAATGTCCTAAATGGCGATGCCAGAGCCAGGCTTCTCTATCAGCATTCCCTTGAGTTAGCAGAGCAGTTCCTTGTTCCGCTATCTCGTCCACATAATACAACACATCCCTTTCAGTGCCACGTCCAATAATTTCCCTTGTCCTGATATCCTGCAGTAGAAAAAATTTGGTTGCATTAGGAGAGTACAATTTAATTCTTTTGTCACATGACTAATTGACAACAGTTTATGCGACATGGAGGGAACATATAAGCAGTTAGATAAAGTCAGAGCAGATGAAATTCTGACAGTTCCTGCTCCCTCCACAGGGGTAAACTCTCCACTGGCCGTTTGAATGTGACTTTTCGGGGCCCTATGCATAACAGATATATTAGAAATATCATAAGTAATAATATCAATGGCTTCGCAGACAAAAATCCACCTATCATTTTTACTTTCAGAGGAAACGGACAAGGGATATGAGATAGGCAAGTTTTCAAGTATTTGAAATCTGTTTTTGCAAAGTAACGGGGTTGTCTGGGGATTTTCACCAAATGTAGGGTCTGTTTTGTCAATTTTCGGTTTTATGGTCTTCTTTGCGGTATTTTTGTAAGTGTAGGGGTGCATTTGCAATTTTTCAAGATCTGGCGAGTAGCATTTAGTATTACTAGAATGCTGGGGTTGGTTATATGAAGATGTAAAGGGTTGAGGGTTTGAAAATAAAACACCAAACCCTAAATTACCTTCCACCAAATTCGGCGCCTCCACCTCCATTTCCCCCATGTTCACCAAATTCTCACTGCCTCCTCCTCTAGCGATTGATGCCACTCCGTCCACCGTCCCTTCTGTTCCCGAGTTTCCGCCTCGGTTGTTAGCAGCCTCTTGGTTGCTCCTGATGGTGGTGATGGGAGCTCCTTCTCCTCCGGCTATAGCTGCAGCCGCACGACCCCCTCTGAACGGCGCCGACGAAGAATGGTTCTTAGCTTTCTTCTCCTGCCACCACTCCGGGTATCCATGGAGTTCAAAACATGTCTCGCGCGTGTGTTTTTTCTTTCCACAGTGAGAGCACACTAGCTTCGATTTGTCCTCGTCCGGTTGTCTGCTCCAATTTCCACCATTTCCACCACCACTTCGTTGAGTGGGGTTCCGGTGCGCTGCCGGATTCGACCATGGCTGAGTCACAGCTCGCCTGGCGCGGATTCCTTGAGTGCTGACGGAGTCTCCCGACTGTAGGACATTAAATCTGGCATCTTCTCGCCGGAGGATGGAGTATGCGACATCCACGGAGGGAAGTGGTTCGGTCCTGAGGATCTCCTTTTTGATGCCTTCGTATTTGCTGCTTAGGGCTACAACAATTGAAATAATCTCTGTTCTTGTTTCTCAGTATTGTAAATCTCTATATCCTCTACATACTTCATTGGATTTGGGTGTCTCCGATCTATGGAAATCCATATATCATTCAGAGACGTCCATAGATCCTCTAGAGATTCCTCCTTTTGCTTTAATGTGATTGCTTTCATGTACAGGTCGTACACTTGAATTTTATCGCCTCCACTGGCATAGGTGGTCTTCAGGCTGCTCCATATGTCTCTGGCCGTCGGGTATTGAGACATACGGCTGACTTATTTCGATTCCATGTTGTGAACTAACCACGTGAAAACACAGTGGTCCTGTTGCTGCCATTGTTTGAAGGCTTGGTCGGTCTTTGCCGGAGGGGATGAGACTCCATTGATGTGAGAGATCATTCCCCTCCCACTAATTGCCGCCTTCATAAGGACAGCCCAAAGAGGGTAGTTTTCGCCGTTTAATCTTTCTGAGATTACTAACGGCGTGGAGTCAATCCTGTAGGCTTCTGGTTTCGGTTCTGGAGGATTTATGGGAATTATTTGTTGTTGGTTGTGCGCTATTGTTGTGCGCATCAGTTCGACAAACATTCGAGCAAATTGCTCTGTTTTCGATGACTTTGGCGGTTCGTTGTTATCTGAAATTTTGCTGGTTTAGACAGGATTCTGCCGGATTTTGGTTTAGAGGGTTCGAGATTGGTCCGAGACAGTATGAGACTACTCTGAGTCTCACCCCTGCTCCGATACCATCTTGAATTGTGTATCAGGCATGGTTTATAGTTTAGGGTTGAGAAGTTGTAGAGAGAAGAGTATGATTGATAATTCCTTGATTATTTTCTTCAATAATATGACACCCTTATATAGGGCATTACAAAGCTTGTGCTCCAAGTATTCTTGGTCATCAAACTACTGTATTTCTTAGCCTCCAAGTTAATATATTTCTTATCCTCCAAGCTAATACGTTTTTTTGATCTAATATCTTTTTCTTTTCCTAACAAGATCCACTTATGTAAAAGTGAAATGAGACATTTATTGGCGGACGAACGAAAAAAAAATTGCGACATTTAATGGCGGACCAATGAAGTATAAACAATAGGTAGAAAGTAGAAAGCATGCGTTGCATGGCCTGGCTATATATAACAGATTCGCTCCACAGTCAACACTACTAACTACCAAAACTTATTATAGTAGTAATATACTTTCACGCCCATCTACTTGTAAATTTCTCACAATAATTTATCATCCAAACTCTGATCTCTGTTTCTAGCGTACATTCTTTTAGAATATATACAGTTTTCCGTTCATCAACTTCCATGTGAGTACTACTTTTTGAGAGAGAGAATGCTGCAGAGTGAAGAATACTTAGTCACTAGAGAAATTCTTGCAGAAGCAGTTGAAAGAAACTGCAGAGACGCCCTTGACCACTACGGCGGCATCGAATACATTGCTTCTGCGTTGAGAACAAATCTCGAAGCCGGAATCATAGGCGATCCAACCGACCTTAAATCCCGATGTGAAGCCTTTGGTTCAAACAAGCCTACTTCACAGCCACGGTGGCCATTGGCTCATACCATAAAACGCATCCTGTGGGATGCTTTACGGGACACGACCATCCTTCTCTTGTTGTGTTGTGCAATGCTTTCCCTGGCCATTGGCATCAAGATCAACGGTGCAGCAGAGGGTATTGTCTATGCCCTTTTTTTTATACTAGCCTTGTCTTTTGTTGTCTGCTTTGGTGTCGTCGCTCGCTTTCTTAGGGAGAGATGGATGCTCAGGAAATTCTCCAAACGGAACGGTGACGTTTTGGTTGTGAGGAATGGCTTGGTTGATGCGATCCTCGAATCCGACCTCGTTGTTGGCGACATTGTGTGGTTGACTACCGGTGATCGAGTCCCTGCTGATGGCATTTTCATAAACGGCGATGATTCATTTAAGCTCAACGCTGATTTGGAGGTGGATTATTCCCAAAGTCCTTCTCTGTTTACCGGCGGGGAAGTGTCTCAAGGCCGGTGCTGTATGCTCGTGACGTCAGTGGGTGACAACACTGAGAGAAACAGGCTAATGAGAAATATTGGGGATGATCATCGCCTTCAACTGTTGGATGCTATTGAGAAAACCAGCTCTAAATTCGATAAGATTTGGCTGAGCCTTTGGCTGGTCCTTCTGGTGGTGCAATTTGTCCGTTGTTTCGTTGCGAAGAAGGTTCAAGCTGATAAGGATCCCAAGGGAGTGAAGAACAGAATGGAGGATTTGATGAAGGAAGTGGTGAAGAAGGAGAGGTTGAAGGCTAAGGGCTTGTTTATGATGCTATTGGTGCTTGTCTTCGCGAGCAGAGAGGGCTTACCTTTAGCCCTCTTCGTCTCCTTGTCGTATGCCTCTCACAGAATCAAGTCTTGCAAGGCCACTGTAGCGCAGCTTCAAGCTAGCGCCACGGTCGGCTTGATCACCACTATCTGCGCCACGGGTTTAGTTTTGAAGCATTCAGATATGGCAGAATTGTGGATCGGTTTTGACCTCGTTCACCATCATCTGCAAGTGGACGCACAACTTGTTGAAGCTTTGCGCCAAGGAATATTACTCCACTCATCAACAAATGGGTGTTTTGAGGAAATCTGTCTTCTTAGTTGGGCCAGGGCTGTGCTAGGACTTACTAACACGGAGACGGAGTGCTACTATAACTATACATCCATGGTTCGATACCAAATCGCTGCGAATTTATGGTGTTCGATTCTGGAAAGCGAATGCCAAGTCGAAGATAAAGTAATGGTGCATGTCCACTGGAGAGGATCACCAGACTCCATCTTGCCAATCTGCTCCCATTACTACACCTTACAAGGGAACATCGAAAGCCTAGACGCCCTCAAGGCCACAGCCTTTAAACAACTACTCGCTCCATACGGACAATGCTGCTTCGCTTTCGCTCACAAACGCGAGATTCAGGACGAGGAAAACAACATCAAAACCCTGCAAACTGGCCTAATTTTGTTAGGCCTTGTGTGTTTGAAGAATCCCTATTCGGCCGAGTTTATACAATCCATCCAACATTGCCAGGAATCCGGAGTTAGCGTCAGATTCGTGGTCGACAACGACATAAACACGGCCAGGATCATCGCCGTGTACTCGGGACTACTGAGGCGCGAAGACGATGGGAAAATAGTCGATGCACGCGATTTCCGGAACCAGTCCGAAGCGGACCGCCTGAAGATGGTGGATGACATTCTGGTGATGGCCAACGCCACTCCCGGAGACAAGATGCTGATGGTGAAGTACCTACAGAAACGCCACGTTGTAGCGGCGGCATCAGCCGCTATCAGAGACTCGCCTCTGCTCAAACAAGCCGACGTTGGCATCTTCCTCGGAACGTCTAACGAAGACGCCGACATCTTCGTCCCGAGCAGCGGCTTCACGCAAATCCCCGCAATCCTGAATTTGGGGAGGCGAGTTTGCAGAAGCATCGGAAAAATCGTGCAGCTGAAGCTCATAATGGAGGTCTCTGCTTTCACCATCAACATCGTTTCTCTGTTAGCTGGAAATGGCAGGGAGGCGCTGGGCTCGTTGCAGCTGCTGTGGATCAATCTCGTCATGGAAATTCTGGGAGCTGCGGCGGTTGCCGTGACTACTATTTACGGAAGCTCGGCTCGGGCAAATACGGACCCGGTTTACGGTTCGGGTCGGATCATTACCGGGCCCATGTGGATGAGCATAGCCGTACAGTCCTCGTTTCAGGTGGCGGTTATTCTCATCTTGCTTTTGAAGGGGGAAACCGTTTTTCAGGTGAGTGAATCGGCGGTGGGGACCATGGTCTTCAACTGCTACGCCTTCTGTCAGGTTTGCTTGCTGATTCCGGCTATTGAGATTAGAAGAGGCGATGTTGCGGCGGGGCAGAGTTGCGTTTTTCTTTGCATTGTGGTGGTCATCGGAATTCTTCAGGTGGCGGTGGTCGAGATTGTCGGAGCTATTGCTCGTCGCCCCAGATTGGGCATCAACTTATGGTGCATTTGCGTTGGGATTTCGTCCTTGTCTCTGCCGTTGAGCTGGGCTGCTAATTTGATAATTAGGATATCACGATTGTGATACATAATTTTGATTCTTATATTTATAGATGTGTACATCTCTATTGGTCATGTAAATAATTGATTAGCATGTAAATTGTTCTTGTAAATTATTGATTAGCATGTAAATGTTGGAATAATTGAGTGAACAATTATATAAAGCTCTCTATGATGATTAGCCAAGAACGAAGAAGGAATATAAACTGTAGAGCGGAAGCGTACCTTGATCCATATCGAATTGAAAGGCGGAATTGCTTTGCAACGGCTATGGATCTTTCAAACAATCAGAGACGTCATTTATAATAATTTGCCGATAGAATACAGAGATATTGAACAATCCTAGCTTATATTTATATTAAATATAAACCCCTTTATTTCTATTCGGTCCCTCATCAAATAGAAAATCTCATAGTATCTATACTTATTTCTATAACAAAATAAATACACTTTAGTCCAAATTTTAATCTTTATTGAACCACTTTAATTTGGACAACTGAAAGATAGCCATATACATTAAATTAGTCATGTGAAAGCCCAAATTTCTAACAGTAAATTGTTCTTGTAATTACAATTACAATTGATCTACGGATATGAAATAGTGTCAATTTCTTTGTTTCAATATTATTATAGTAGGAGTAGTAAATAATAAGGGACTAAACTCAAATCCTTTTATGTAGTAAATAATAAGGGACTAAACTCAAATCCTTTTTTTTAAAGTAAAATGATAAGGGACTAAACTCAAACCATCTGATTACCTAGTAAATACTTCTTCCATCTCTTAAATTTTACTCCCTCCATTCCAAGGAAGATGACCTATTTCTTAAGCGGCACGAGAATTTATGCAGTTTTATTTGTGTAATTAAGTAGGAAGAGTAAAGTAAGAGAGATAGAATAAAGTATAGATAAAAAAAGTATTTTCATTTTAAATAATGAGTCATCTTAGTTGGGACAAACCAAAAAGGAAAGTGGTCATCTTCAATGGGACAGAGGGAGTACCACATTTTGATCAGACACAAGTTATAAGTGGAAAATAGGTTAAAAAAGTAATGGAATGTGAATCCTACTTTAAATATAGTTTTATAATAAAATTTGAGTGAGAACAAGTTAGTGGAACGTGAATGCCACTATAAAAAATGGTAAAAAATGAAATGTGACAAATTTTGAGGAGGGACGAAAATGAAAATATGTACTCCCTCCATCCCACAAAAGATGTCACATTTTCCTTTTTAGTTTGTTCAACAAAAGATGTCACATTTCCCCTTTTGGAAAAAGTTCTCTCTCACATGAATATAAAAATTATATTTTCTCTCTCCATTTAACACACAAAACAAAACCTCCTAAAATCCCATGCCGTCCCACAAGTGTGACATCTTTTGTGGGACGGAGGGAGTAACAAATTTTCAGGGATATATAGAGGATATGTTAGTATTACATTTTTATATATATACATATACAAATGAATTATAAGGATGTTGTAAAATAAACTATTAATTCATCCGTCCCGCTTAAGATGACACATTTTTTTTTAGTTTGTCCCAATTAAGATGACACATTTCATTTTTTGGAAACTTTCTCTCTTCAATTAATATACTCAACCACTTTTTTTTCACTCCTAATAAAATATTCATCTTTCTTTCTCTCTCTATTTTAATACTTACAGCCACTCTTTCTCTCTCCAATTAAACACTTTAACCAATAATTCATAAAATCTCGTGCCGGCCAAGAAATGTGTCATCTTAGCTGGGACAGAGAGAGTAAAATACTACTCCCTCCGTCCGAATAAGATGACACATTTTCCTATTAATCCAGTAACGCCTAAGAAATGTGTCATATTAACTTGAACGGATGGAGTAATTTATATATAAATATAACTCTAATAAATTATAATTATATAAATTAATACACATAATATTACATACTCCTTCACTGAAAATTTACACACATATTATTACATACCAACGTCATAATTTTTATTGGCTGTAAAGTAAAACAAATCAATACTTTGATTGGAAAATTAGAATAAGATAAAAAGCTTGACCCTCCAAAATAAGTAGTCAAATATTCTGGACAATAGATTTTGTAGAATGACGTGGAGTAATCTGCACGTCGGGCATTTGTATGGCTCTGAATGTTAACATGAAAATGGCATAGACGTGACAAGGCGATACATTATTGAGAGATGTTGGGTGCTCAAAACATTTTCCCAAGTTCGACCATCGTGACTGTGAATCCCAAGATCGACCGTCGTTGCACAAACAAACCGAGCAACGTTATCCAAATCCGATCAAGGGCCGTGACCGTGAACGATGCCATCACTTCCGATCCCGAGCTAACTTGGCAAATTGTGGTTGGAGCTATAGGTAAACCTTTTTTCTTTTTTTCTTTTTTTAAAAATTTCTGTTAGTATTTAAACAAATAAAATAAAATAATTATGCGGGCACGGCGTGCGCGTGCAGCGGGTGTTGCTCCATTTGTGGTGGCCGGGGTCGAGTTCAGCAAGAGAATTGTGGAACAGAGAAATTGCAAGGTGTGTAGAGGCTCTGGCCTTGTATTGAGGGACAACAAGTATTATTTTCGATGCCCTGCTTGCGGTATGAATTCATCATTCATGGATACTGACTGCTTTTAGATGTAGTTTTCAAATATAATTATATAGTGGATGTTAATATAATTGGTGGTACAGGTGGCTTTCTGCCATGGCAATCTTGGAGGAGATTCTTTACTGGTTAAATTAATGTCATAAGACAATACCTTATCCTCATAAGTGGTGAAAGATTCCAATTGTTGGCGTTCATCAAGATTCCAATTCAAAATCAAACAAGAGATTACTGTTGCATTATGTAACAATCCATTCAGGACCACTATTTTCTTCGTTAATGTAACAGTGGCGAAAGATTAGGATTGTTGTTATGTTGTAACAGTGGTAAAAGATAATGGTCGGAACTGGAATCTTTGAGAATTTAACATGAGAATTTGAATGCTTCGGGGAAGAAAGGTGAGAAACAGAGAAGCTACGCGTTTTGGGATTTTGGAGTGTATTGGTGTGTTTTACTTTTTAAATCTTTATTTCCTATCTTTAAGTTTTCAAATGGGTTTATTTTTGGGCCTTGTTCTTTTATTTGAATTTAGTGTTGGGCCAATTGGCTAATACTCCCTCCGTCTCAGTTTTGGAGTCATATTTTGCCATAAAAGTCCGTCCTAGTTTTAGAGTTACATTTAGAATTTTCCATATTTGGTCATATAATTTTACCCCATTATTCATCAAAATTACATCAAAATGTCATTATTACATTAAAATAAACCAAAACTAAAATAAAAAATCAAAAAGTCAAAAAGGGACTCACATTCAACCAACTCACTTCATTTATTACATACACACTCCATCATTTCACTTTATTTATTACATACTCCACCATCTCACTTCATTAATTACACACTCCACCAATTCCTTAAAATCTGTGACATAACTAAATGTGACTCCAAATGTGGGATGGAGGGAGTATATAATTTGAGTCTCTTAGAATTATATTGACAAAGAAAGGAGTATTGACTGTAGAACCACTTCGTCTGTCTTGCAAAAAATACGGACAATTCATTATGTACCAAACTATAAGTATTTCGCTGCTTCATAAGAGTAAGCATCAAATTAGTCAAAAATATCAAGAGCAAAGATATGTTTCTACGAAAAATTTGGATGAAACCATTTTACCACATCAAAGAATAACCGAAAATAGAGACAAAAAGCATTTTAATTTACTTGTCTCGGAAAATGTTTTATCGTTTAAATGCCGTAGTAAGTGAGAATTCTAATTTGTTTCAAGTCAAAGAATATAAATTATATAGATAGTAATATTTTGGATGTAACGAACGTATCAGAATAACAAACTTTGATGAAGATTCATTGTGAAAGGTTCTGCAACTTTGCTAGCAAACTTTGTAATGTAGAAAAAGAAGTAGCAATACTAATAAATGGAGTTTGCATGTAACCTCCATAACAAATCTTCCCCAATATATATAAATACGTGTACAAATTAAAACAAGCTCGATCCAATTTAACAATATATTTTATTCATGTAGGCATTCATAATGAATGCTTACATACAACAATAGCAGCATACTTATTGCTTATTCATATTCATTACTACAATTAGAAGAGTATATCAGCAATGAGAACTCATCAAATATTAATCCTGATGAAAAGCGTCACCGCTGTATTCAGAATGAATCCAAGCACCGGCGAAAGCACAGAGCCAACAATAACCGGAATGGCGGTTAAGACACCGGTGGCAGTGTTAAGGACTGGGCAGATGGTTTGGTTGAGAGGAAGGGTGATGATGAGGCTGCATGGTAGGGTTCCACCGAGGATGGCGGGGATGGTGAATAGCGTGTCATTTATTAGGTTGGGTACAGTAATGTTAAGGACTCCGTTCACACCGGTGACGCCCCTCCCAACCGTGATCGTGCCACCGCCGATTGAGGCGGAGCAGTTCAGCACCACAGGCACTCCCGGTATCCCCGTTGCACCTGGCAAGCAGTTACCGGAGGGCGTGCAGCAAACTCGGCCCCCGACTGTGATTGTATTCAGCGGTTGGCCGTGGGCCGGAGGAGTTGCAACGGCGAAGAGGAGGAGAGCCACCATAATTAAGGCCATTTCTAAGGATGTTTTTGGTGTGGGATGTTTTTTGTTTTGCTGTGTTAAAATATGAGGGACTCGCCCCTATTTATAGTAAACCTTGTTTTTGGTATGCTCTATTATTGGAATTAAGTATTGATGAGAATGGAATTATATTTAATTTACCTCTAGAGATTAAATTATTTGATTAAGAGATAATACACCTCTAATCCAAACAGTTTACCTACTGCGCCAAACCTACACTATTGTAGTCTACTTTCATTATGAATTGTTATTACTATATGATTTTTCTTTGAGGGGATACTAGCTACATGATATCCATATAGTTATATTCAAATATAGATAATTTTTAATATGTTTTATTCATAAAATCTCAATCATTAATAAATTACTTTTATAAAAATTGTAAAATTGAAAATATCAATAATATTTTTTAATGTATTATAATAAAAGTATATGTATAAAATAGAACAAACAATGCAAACCAATGCATTAAAGTACAGATAACACTCTAGTGCATAATCAATACCAATCAATGGCCATTAGATCTGAAAATGAGTTCACAATATTAAAGCTTTCAGATATTAATATATTTTAACACAAAATATCAACTAACATTAAAAAGAAAAACTAATTTTTAATGATAATTAAGAAAAAATTAAGACACAATTACTTCCCTAGGATTTTTTTTAAAAATAACAACAATTTAAGAGGTAAAAGAAAACATTCATAAATTAAGGATAAATTAACTTAATCTTTGGACAAATTAACTTAATCTTTTGCTTCTTTAGGACACTTCCATTATTTTCATCCTCTAATTTAAGTTGGGACATTAACAATGAGAACATTTTTGGAAGCGTTGGTGGTAAATTTAGAAACACAAATTAGCATTCTTAATTGTATTAAAAATGTCCTTAACAGTTTATTTTGTTGTAGTGAAAGGTGTAAAATTATCAATTTGTTGAATCTAATAATTTTTGTGGTTATCTTTGATGTCAGTGTAATACATTAGAAATATTAAAACAATGACATGACACAACTACACGAGTGTATCAACACAATTTTATTGAAATTGTACCATACTTGTTTAAAAATGACGATTTCCAACGTATCTAAGTTATGCATAGCACCATGTTTGGAGTAGCTAGGGTTACTGTAAATATTATAAATACTAGAAGTCAGATTGCCCTTTTTTTTATCAATCAAACAAGTTTCTTTAAGTATATGGTGTAGCCTAAATTTGTCTGACAATTAATTCTTTTAGTTTACTTTGAGCTATAGGAATACTTTTTAGAAGTATCACACACATCCTTATCAACTTATTTTATACTGATTATATCTATAATTAGATGGTTAAGTAATTCAATGAATCACATGTGGAGTTAATATGCCGAAATTGATCGCCTTTCACCAAAAAACAAATTTTAAATATAATATTTTCAAATTTCAAATAAACATAAAAATCAAACTTTAAAAATGTGTACTTAATACAGAAAATCACTAATATAAAATAGATAATAAAAAAAACTTATAATCTATACATATATAAAACAAGAGTTTTGAAGACATTTATAAAAATATTATTTTAAATTAAAAATTATAATTAAGTTAAAATTGTATTTAGTATAATCCACGATAGCTTCAGAAATATTCTTACTATTTGTTAATATATATATGATTTATATTAATTACACAAATATTAATTACTATTATTAGTGTGATTTAAATGTAGGATAATCATCACCACAAAACGTACGTTAATCACAGATATGTAATTTAAAAATAATATTTTTATTTTTATCTTAAATGGGACAAGTAAAAGGATAAAATTAAAATTGTAACTAAAAAATTCCAATATTTAAGTAGACTTTTTTTAAATTCTTATTTTAGAGCTTGCAAGGATAATCGATCGTTTAATACATTACAGAGTAAATGTCAATTTTGGTCCTAAACATACGACCAAAATACGAATTTGGTCCAAAACATTCACTTTTTGAAAAACAGGTCCATAACAAATGAAATTCTTGTCGGAGTAGTCTTTTTTTGACGGTTCCGTAAAAAAAAGCAATTAACTTTGACCGTTAGTTTTTTGACGGAACTGTAAAAAAATGACTATTTCGTCGACATTTTCATTTGTTATGGACCTGTTTTTCAAAAAGTGAATGTTTTGGACCAAATTTATATTTTGGTCATATATTTAAGACCAACATTGACCTTTATTCTACGTCACGTGTTCAAAAGTTAATTTTTTGTTCAATATATATATATATGTTGTTGTAGTTCTTTTCCTTTAATCTTAGGAAAGTGAAAAGGTTTCTTTTAACATTATCCTTAAGTGAGACAAGTCAAAGGTTGTGGAATATATATTTGATTATAAATATATACTACCTCCGTCCCCTAAAATTTGCTACACTTTGACACGACACGGGTTTTAAGAAATGTAATGGAAAGTGAGTTGAAAAAGTTGGTGGGATGTGGGTCCTACTTTTAAAGTATTAGTTTTATAATAAAATGTGAGTAGGAATGAGTTAGTGGAATATGGGGTCCTACCAAAAATGGTAAAAGTGAAGTGTATCAAATTTTCAGGGACGGACCGAAATGGTAATATGTATCAAATTTTCAGGGACAGAGGTAGTAACTTTTTTTTATTCTAATTTTAATTTTAATTCTTTTTCTTTCACTATAGATATGTGGCATGCGGTAGCTATAACGATGACCGACATTTGGAGGTTTTCTGGATCTATTGTGAAGACGAGACGCTTGTGAGACAATGTGCGTGCATTTGGGGATATTGCTAGGTGTCAGAGTGCATATATGGAGGTAGTTTTATAAACAAGTCAGAGATTTGATTTCATATTCGTGAGTATTTTAATTAAAATGATATTTGAGTTGTCTGTATTTTCAATTTCAATATTCACTAGTCTCGAATTGAACAAATATTTTAAAACTAGTTTATATGTAGGAGCATTATAATAGTAAATGTGATTTGTATTTGAATCAAGATAATAATCGAATTATCAGTTATTGATTAGAATATTTACGAATAACGAGTATATATGTACATTTATAATTATTGAATATTGAATCAAATATCATAATTCTATCATAATTCTATATTTTTATATAAATACAAATATATGTGTTAGAGCTTCGCAAGGTTAGGTAGGGGATAATGGATGAGAAGGATAATATGTGACAATGCACGATGTGATGGTTGCACAGTGGGTTGTATGATAATTACATAGACGAGATCTACCTAAGGAGGGTGATTATGTTGTAGGATATTATTTTGACCGACTGTAAATGCAATTTTGCATGGGGTAAAGCTCACGATTCAGGGTTATTGTAGTTTGAAAGTGCTATCAGAGTTGGAGTGAATGTCATGTTCAACTTGATAATATAGTTTTATTTGATTTTGGGTAATTAATACAATATATATTTAGTGATGAAAATCAATTGAGTTGTATATCGCACGGATGTGATACTAATCTATCAACATATAAAGTGACAGTTTTAGAGAAACAAATTTGGACGGGAAAATGAGATACATATTTGTATATTATCGAAAAAAGCATTAGAGAAAGGAGAGAATGAATCCTCATTTTGCATATTACCGAGAAATTGAGCGGCGACGAGCTGGGTGGTGTTGAGCTAAATTTGAAGTCTGGTTGATTTTTTATTTGAACTTCGAGTGTCGTCGTGTCATCATACATGATGTCACTCTCTCTCTTAAATGCTTCCGCTGAGATATTATTACCTTTCACAATTACGTTTTGGAGCCCCATTTACTGTTAGATTATTTATTTTGATAACCCTTGTCTTTGGATTTAAATGTTACGGCATTACTCTGATTTTTTCTCTGTTATTTGAATATTAAATATTTTAGTCAAATTCTTTATTGAAACTCACCCAAAAAAATTTATATTTCTTAAAAGTTCCATTAGTTGCGACCACCTGTATTTATTAACCACAGAAAGGGTGGTCGTGACAGTTTGGTATCAGATCCAAGTTTCATTCCGCTTTGGACCCAAGAGTCTTTTGTGAGTAATAGTCTAGACTTGTATCGATAGACTAAAGTATTAACGTCGAAGCCTCAAAACCACAACTCGTCACGCCCAACTCCGAAAGAAGAGGTAACAATATTTTCATGACTTTTGAGATGAATGATTGAATTTTTGGAATTGAACTGAAAAAGATTGTCTTTGTGAAAATGGCAGTTTTGTTTATTGGGAATTTAAAGTTAATGCTATGGCTTTTGAAAAAAATGTTGGAATAATATGGAATGTGAGATGCTATGTGAATATTTAATTGTTTTTACTTGACTATAAAGCATGATGATGTCGAATGTGATGGATATTATAGTATGCATGTGAATGATTACTTGATGGGGAGATTTATTAATAAATGTTTAAACTGCGAATTAATTTAAGTTGAAGAACATACTTATTACTTCCATGAGTGACGAAATATCTTTATATATAGATATATGATTGGAGTTACATGATTATGAAGTTGTCAAACACAAAGCATAACCCTTGTTTAGTTGCAATTATTTGATTATGATATAGATGGATACGAACTGCATGATTTATGAAACTAGTTTTCCACCCACGCTATGCGCGGTTCCATATATATAAGTATTTTTAATTTAGACATTGTTCTTTAATTTCACAGTACATAAGCTATCACAAACGTATACAAATATAAATATTAGCACTAAATTAATGAAAGAGAAATAAAATTTATAAAAATAAAATAAATATATAAAATAAGACTGGACCCTTAAAGAAAGAAGATAATTTTGGCTCTACAAATTCAATCAATATACAATAAGACCATAAGAAACCAATCAAATTAAGTCGAATCCAATCCAATTACCAGCTGCAATATATAATAAAAAATTCAATATATAAAGAACCAATTTATGCTCAAATGCTATTGTTTATATGTAGCAATATCTACACAAATTCACTAGTAAGATCCAAAAATAACTTCTCTATAAATATATCTACATGCTCAAACATCTTAAATTTTACAACAACCAATCATTCGATACTTGAGAACTAACGAATGAATCACACTAAATTAACAAAGACAATACCAATAATTATATAAAACATAATATCTATAATTTTATGATTCTAAATAACCAATGCTAATAAAACACAAAATGATCAATATCTAGAGTCTAAAAGTTAATATTGACTCTGCTAATAAATTCACTCGCTTTAAATGGATAACAATTTCAAAGTTTCGTGATTAAATTATTCGGGCCTTACGGGCATGGGTTGGGCCTGCATAGCCCATTTGGCCAATTTAGCTTCACTATAAAATCATCTATTTTGATGGCACCGTTGAGCAAGCGGCTGTCGCTTCCATCTTACACAGCATGGGCTTCGCCTCCTTCAGTCAAACCCATGAATTATCTCTACCTTACGCTAAGTCTCACTGCGACATACTTCTCCGGCATCCGTCTCTAGCTCCACCTCACCCTCGATTGTTGTATGGTCTCGCTAACACAATTGATCGATTGGTGCGTGGCCTCGCTAACACAACTGATCGATTGCTGCGTGGCCTCTCGATTGTTAAGAGTCTTTGAAATTAAATTATTATTCAAATTTGTTGCATGGGATAATGCTCACAGATTTTGGCTTTGGGATGAAGCTAGGAGAATAAGCTATTTTTTTACCTTAGATACAACCCTCTCTTTTTA